>NW_023270377.1:108343570-108643585 GCF_011800145.1 Mirounga leonina
AGATAAAATTAAATACTACTAGTATAGGGGCACCGGGGTGGCTCAGTCGGTTAAGGATCTGCCTTTGGCTCAGGTCATGATCTCGGGGGTCCTGGAGTCCAGCCTGGAGTCAGGCTCCTGGCTCAGCGGAGAGTCGGCTTCTCCCTCCCCTTCTGCCCTTCCCCCTGCTCGTGAGTATAAGCTCTTGCTCTCTCTCAAATAAATAAATAAGTGAAATATTGCTAGTATAAATTAATGTATACAATTTAAATAAAATATTTAGAATTGATACTAATTTTTATTAAATTGAAGAAATAAAAAGATTTATAAAAGGAGAGAGGGAAACTCAAAGCTCAAATATCGGTCTTGTTGGCCATAACCACACACATCTGTATCTATTACAGAAAGAAACTCTAATCTAGGGATGCCTGGGTGGCTCAGTGGGTTAAGTGTCTGCCTTCCGCTCAGGTCGTGATCCCAGTGTCCTGGGATCGAGCCCCGCATCAGGCTCCCTGCTCGGTGGGGAGCCTGCTTCTCCCTCTGCCTGCCGCTTCTCCCTCTGCCTGCCGCTTCTCCCTCTGCCTGCCGCTTCCCCTGCTTGTGCTCTCTCTCACTCATGGTCAAATAAATACATAAAATCTTAAAAAAAAAAAGATTCTCTCCTTCTTCCTCTGCCCTCCCCCTCTCCCCCCAAGCAGGCTCTTTCTCTGTCTCTGTCTCTAAAAAATAAATAAATAAAATAAAGTGTACAATTCATGGGACACCTGTCTGGCTCAGTCAGTAGACGCTACAACTCCCTAGGTTGGATGTAGAGATTGCTTAGAAATAAAAGCTTTAAAAAAGTGTACAATTCAGTGGTTCAGAGTTGTACAACCATCACAATTGATTTTAGAACATTTTCATCACTCCAAAAAGAAACCCCATACTGGTTAGCAGCCCCTTCTCATTCCTCCTTTCCCCAGGCCCTGGTGACCGCTAAGCTACTTTCCATCTCTAATGGATTTTCCTCTTCTGGAGAGTTCATATGAATGCGATGATACAACGTGTGGTCTTTGTGACTGGCTTCTTTCACTGGGGATTGTGTTTTCAATGTCCCTCCCTGCGGTAGCATGTATCAGTTCTCCTGCCCTTTTTATGGCAGAATAACAATCCACTGTGTAGATATAATGCATTATGTTTGACCACTCACCAGTTGATGGACACTGGAAGTGTTTCCACTTTTCAACTATTATGAATAATGCTGCTGTAGCATTTGTGTACAAGTATTTTTGCGTACATTTGTTTTCATTTCTCTTGGCTGTCTACTGAGCAGTGGGTTTGCTGGGTCATGTGGTAAGTCTAGCTTTAACATTGTGAGGAACCGCCGGATTGTTTTCCAGATTGGCTGCAGCATCTTACGTTCCCACTAGCCATGGAAGAGGGTTCCAGTTACTCCACATCTTTGACAGTACTTGTTATTGTCCGTCTTTTTAACTTGTGGCCATCCTACTGGGTGTGAAGTGCGATCTCACTGTGGTTTTGATTTGCATTTTCCTAATATCTTCTAATGTGTATGTCCTTGATTTGTGTGTGTGTATATATGTATATTTAGCAATATCAAAATCAAATCCTTTGTCCATGCTTTAATAGGGTTGTCCTTTTTATTATTGGGTTATAAATATTCTTTATATACTCTGGATACAAGTCAGATACATGATTTGCAAATATTCTCTCCCAGTCTGTGGGTTGTATGTGTCCTTTTTGTAGCTGGAAGTTGCTTGGCACCACACTTTTCCTCACAAAATGAGTTTGGCAGTTAGCTGCAGTTTAGTACTTGAGAAATTATTTCTATCTCTCACCCTAAAGTGCTGGTAGAGCTACAGGTAGTGTTCAATTACTGATGACAAAAAAAAAAAAAAAAAAATCCAAAGGGGGCACCTGTATGGCTCACTTGGTTGAGCATCTGCCTTTGGCTCAGGTCATGATCTCGGGGTCCTGGGATTGAGCCCTGCATCATCTCATCGGGGTTCCTGCTCAGCGGGATGTCTGCTTCTCCCTCTCCCTCAGCCCCTCCCTTCCCGCTGCTTGTGCTTTCTCTCTCTTTCTAATAAATAAATAAATAAATAAATAAATAAATAAATAAATAAATAAAATCTTTTTCAAAAAAATCCAGAGTTCTCAGTTTTGAGAAAGAAATGGGGCATGTATGAATGTGTCCTGTCATAGTTGATAGGATACATTCTTTCTTTTGTTCTTACTCTTAAAGGAAATAAAGGTCTCATAAAGGCCAAGCTAACAAGGATAATTCTGGTAGGAATAGCCCCACTTGGGGAATGGGAGTAAACTCCTTTATGCCTAACCCACAAATATGGCTTTTCTATCATAAGTCTCATTCGTAAGCACAGAACAAGTTAATGAGAATGGGCAGGTTTCTGAGTCACGTGAATGCCCTAATTGCTGCATGCATAGCAGTCCCCAATCAGGACGGGTTTTCAGTTTCAAATGACAAAAATCCACTTTGGCTGCTTTAGGGAAATAAAGAACTTATGGAAAAACATGGACATCTTTGGAGAGCTGGTGAAGCAGGTTGGCTACCAGGCTGTGCAGGAAAACCACAGTCACCACAGGTCCTGTGAGGACAGCAAGGCTGTCACTGACCAGTACAAGATCTGAAGCTAACCCCCAGACACAGTGCTGCTGGCATTAGCATCCCAGGAGGGGCGGTCTATTTTGCAATGGCTAGAGGCGGAAGACTCTCTACCATTCCCGACCTTTTGCATCTTAGAGATGTACTTCAAGGCCAAGGAAGGCAGATCTGACTGACCAGAGCCACGTCGTTTGCCATGGTTGATCCTTCTAGAACTTGCCCACACCCAGTCCTCCTTTCCTGCCAGGGACATTACACTTTACATTTTCCTGTCCCCTTGCAGTTAAGACAGGGCAATGGGCTGTGAGTCAGATGGGCTAGCCAAATGGGTGTGAGTCAAAGTGACAAGTCTTACGTCTGGGCTGAAGCATTTTATTGCCCAGTGATCACCCTCCAGCAGTCTATTCCCCTAGGGTGTTGACATGAGGGCCGGGTATTTCCAGGGCTGCAGCTACAAGATGGTGAAGCTCTGTCAGTGTAGGTCTCAAGGTGAGTGTGTAGCACAGAGCCCTGGGACAACCAGTGTTAGATATATAACCTAAGGAAGGAATAAACTTGTGCTGTTGAGCCAACAGATTTTGGAGTTGTTCGTTCCTGTAAAACAGTCTAACCTAGAGCCATACTGACTATGTCAAAAAACATGTATATAGAGAACAAACTCAAAAGGCAGAAGGAAGGGAGGAGGAAAGTAGTTTAATATTTTTCTCCTCATCTCTGAAAGAAAGGACTCAGTTTTCTTTCTTTGTTTATAACATTTACATTCTATTCAAGCCATATTTTTCCTATTGTTTTATCTTGGTTCTATATTTAAGTTGATTCAATTTTCACTTCCAATCCTTTTACCTTCACCTCTCTGGCGTCACATTCTTTAGTTGGACTCTTTCTTGTTTGGCTAGATTTCACCCTTGTGTACCTTTTTCAGCAGTCTGTCTGTTTCTTTTGTATTTGAGTAGACATTTTGACTGTGTGTAAAATTTTAGGGCAATCTTTCCCTTAGAGTTTAGACATTGCCTTATAGTCACTGAATTTGGCAGTGAAGTCAGGTGAGTCTTATTTTTGAGGTCTTGAAGAAACTTTTTTTTTTTTAAATAGCTTTACTGAGATATAATTTACATGCCATAAAATTCACCTGTTAAAAGTGTATAACTTAATGAATTTCCGTATATTTACAGAGTTTTGCAACCACCATACTCTAATTTTGGAACATTTTTATCACCCCAAAGAGAAACCTCCTATCCACTCCCCAATGTCTCCTCCCTCCAGCCCTTGGCAACCATTGATCTATGAATTTGGCTGTTCTAGATATTTTGGTATATATGGAATCATGCAATGTTTGGTCTTTTGTGTCTGGCTTCTTTCACTCACCATGTTTTCCAGGCTCATTCATGTCATATCATATATCAGTAATTCATCCCATTTTATGGTCAGGTAATATTCCACTGTATCACATTTTGTTTACACAGTCAACAATTGATGGATATTTGAGTTGTTTCCACTTTTATTTTTATTATTTATTTATTTATTTATTATTTTTTTTAATTAAAGCTTTTATTTATTTATTTGAGACAGAATGAGAGAGAGAGAGAGCTCATGAGAGGGGGGAGGGTCAGAGGGAGAAGCAGACTCCCTGCCGAGCAGGGAGCCCGATGCGGGACTCGATCTAGGGACTCCAGGATCATGACCTGAGCCGAAGGCAGTTGCTTAACCAACTGAGCCACCCAGGCACCCTTTATTTTTTATTTTTTTAAGATTTATTTATTTGAGAGAGAGAGAGAGCACTTAAGCGAGGGGAGGGGCAGAGGGAGAGAATCTTCAAGCAGACTCCCTGCTGAGTGCAGATCTTGTTTCAGGGCTCCATCCCACACCCTATGAGATCATGACTTGGGCCAAAACCAAGAGCTGGATGCTTTACTGACTGAGCCACCCAGGCGCCCCAGATTGTTCCCACTTCTAGGCTATTATGAAAGTTCATGATCAAGTTTTTGGGTGGACATACATTTCAATTCTAATTGCTGGATCACATGGTAACACTATGTTTAACATTCTGATGAACTGCCTGTTTTCCAGAGTGGCTGCACCATTTCACATTCCAGCTTGGAGTGTATGAAGGTTCCAGTTTCTCCACATTGTGAACAGCACCTGTTATTATCTTATTTATCACAGTAATGCTAATTTGTATCTTCTTATGTTTATTTGCATAATTAATGATGTTAAGCATCATTGCAGGCACTTAACTGGCCATTTACACATCTTCTTTGAACAAATGTTTATTCAGATCCTTCACCCATTTAAAAAAATTGGGTTGTCTTATTATTGAGTTGTAAGAGTTCTTTAAGTATTCTAGATACAAGTCCTAAGCAGATACAAGATTTATAAATATATTCTCCCATTCTGTGGACTGCCTTTTCATTTTTTTAGTGATGTCATTTGAAGTACAAAAGCTTTACATTTTGATAAAGTCCAACTTATTTTTTTCTATTGTCACTTACGCATGGTTTTTTAAAAAAATTTTTATTCTTATGTTAATCCCCATACATTACATCATTAGTTTTAGATGTAGTGTTTCATGATTCATTGTTTGTGCATAACACCCAGTGCTCCATGCAGAATGTGCCCTCCTCAATACCCATCACCAGGCTAACCCATCCTCCCACCCTCCTCCCCTCTAGAACCCTCAGTTTGTTACTTATGCATGGTTTTATAGCTAAGGAATTATTGCCTAACTAAATATGCTGTTTTCTTCTCAGAGTTCTATGATTTTAGCTCTTACATATAGGTTTTTTGGCCATTTGGATCCAATTTTCACATATAGTATGAGGTAAGGATCCAAAACCATCCTTTTGCATGTGGATATCCAATTGCCCTAGTATCATATGTTGAAGACTATTCTTTCCCCATGGAATTGTCTTTGAATGGAGGCTTGCTATTTACGCTGAGATGTCTGAAAAAATGTTTATCCTTACAGTTCAGAAACGTAACCAAGAGTTGCATGCTCTACCAACTGAGCCAGCCAGGCACCCCAAGTAAGGTCTTTATGGTAATTGTTCTATATCACTTTTTCTTTGTGCCTGTCTCTGTGATGTGCGATTTAAGTATGTTCATTTCAGGGAAAACCATACTATATAGGTATACCGTGGAAATATTGCAGGCTTGGTTCCAGACCACTGCAATAAAGTAAATATTGCAATAAAGAGGGCCAATGAATTTTTTGGTTTCCCAGTGCATATAAAAGTTATGTTTACACTATACTGTAGACTACTAAGTGCGAAATAGCATTATGTCTAAAAAACTATGTACATAATTTAAAAAACAGTTGATTGCTAAAAAATGCAAACCATTATTTGAGCTTTCAGTGAGTCATAATCTTTTTGCTCGTGGAGGGTTTTGTCTCAATGTTTATGGCTGCTGACCAGGGTGGTGGTTGCTGAAAGAGGGGGTTGCTGTGGTCATTTGTTAAAGTAAGACAACAATGAAATCTGTGCCATCAATGGATTCTTCCTTTCATGAATGATTTCTCTGATGATATGCGATGTTGTTTAAAAATATTTTACCCACAGTAGAACTTCTTTTAAATTGGAATCAGGGCGCCTGGGTGGCTCAGTCGTTAAGCATCTGCCTTCGGCTCAGGTCATGATCTCAGGGTCCTGGGATCGAGCCCCGCATCGGGCTCCCTGCTCGGCAAGAAGCCTGCTTCTCCCTCTCCCATTCCCTCTGCTTGTGTTCCTGCTCTCGCTATCTCTCTCTCTGTCAAATAAATAAATAAAATCTTTTAAAAAAATAAATAAATAAATTGGAATCAATCTTCTCAAACCCGGCCACTGCTTTATTGACTAAGTTTATGTGATATTCTAAATCCTTTGTTGTTATGTCAACAATCTTCACAGCATCTTCACCTGGAGCAGATTCCATCTCAGGAAACCACTTTCTTTGCTCATCCATAAGAAGCCACTCCTCATCTGTTCAAGTTTTATCATGAGATTACAGCAATTCAGTCCCATCTTCAGGCTCCATTTATTTTTTTTTAAAGATTTTATTTATTTATTTGAGAGAGAGACAGAGAGATAGCATGAAAAGGGGGAGGGGGGAGGAGCAAAGGGACAAGCAGACACTCCACTGAGTGCAGAGCCCTACGTGGGGCTCAATCCCAGGACCCCAACATCATGACCCGAGCTGAGGTCAGACACTTAACCGACTGAGCCACCCAAGTGCCCCTTCAGGCTCCACTTCTGATTCTACTTCTCTTGCTAGTTCTACCACATCTGCAGTCCCTTCTTCCACTGACGTCTGGAACCCCTCAAAGTCATCCATGAGGGTTGGAATCACCTTCTTCCAAACTCCAGTTAATGTTGATATTTTAAGCTCTTCCCATGAATCATAGATGTTTTTGATGGCATCTGGAATGGTGAATCCTTTCCAGAAGGTTTTCAATGAACTTTTCCCAGGTCCATCAGAGGAATCACTATGGCAGTTATATCCACGAAATGAAATAATAAGACTTTAAAATTAAAATTACTCCTTGATCCATGGGCTGCAAAACTGTATGTTGTGTTAGCAGACATGAAAACAACATTAATCTCATTGCACATACCCATCAGAGCTCTTGGGTGACCAGGTGCATTGTCAATGAACAGTAATACTTTTTTTAAAAGATTTTATTTATTTATTTGAGAGAGAGAGAGAGAAAGAAAACCAGTGGGGGGGGGAGGGGCAAAGGGAGAGGGAGAAACAGACTCCCCACTGAGCAGGGAGCCCGATGCAGGGCTTGATCCCAGGACCCTGAGATCATGACATGAGCTGAAGGTGCCACCTAGGTGTCTCTGAGCAGTAGTATTTTGAAAGAGATATTAATTTCTGAGCAATAGGTCTCAACAATGGGCTTAAAATAGTAAACCATGTTATAAATAGATGTACTGTCATCCAGGCTTTGTTTTTCCCTTTATAGAGCACAGGCAGATTACACTTAAACATAATTCTTAAGGGCTCTAGGATTTTCAGAATGGTTGTGAGCATTGGGGTCAACTTAAAGTCACCAGCTGCATTAGCTCCTACTAAGAGAGTCAGCCTGTCCTTTGAAGCTTTGAAGCCAGGCATTGACATCTTCTCTCCAGCTGTGGAAGTCCAGGATGGCATCCTCTTCCAATAGAAGGTTGTTTTGTCTACACTGATAATCTGTTGTTTAGTTTAGCAGCCTGCACTAATGATCTTAGGTGGATCTTTTAGAGACTTGGTGCAGCTTCTACATCAGCACGTGTTGCTTCACCTTGCAGTTTGATACTATAGATATGGCTTTTTTTCTTAAACCTCGTGAACCAACCTCTGCTAGCTTCAGACTTTTTCCCTACAGCTTCCTCACCTCTCTCACCCTTCATAGAATTGAAGAGAATTAAGGTCTTGCTTTAGACTAGGCTATGGTTAATGAAATGTTGTAGCAAGTTAGATCTATCCAGACCACTCAAACTTTCTCCATATCAGCAATAAGGCTGTTTCATTTTCTTATCATTCATGTGTTCTCTGGAGTAGCTCTTTTAATTTCCTCTAAGAACTTTTTCTTTGCACTCACATCTTGGCTGACTGTTTGGTGTAAGAGGCTTAGCTTTTGGCCTGTATTGGCTCCTGACATATCTTCCTCACTAAGCTTAATCATTTCTAGTTTCTTATTTAAAGTGAGAGATGTGCGACTCTTCCTTTCACTTGACCACTTAGACACCATTGTAGGGTTATTGTCCTAATTTCAGCATTGTTGCATCTCAGGGAATAGGGAAGCCTGAGCAGAGGGAGGGAGACAGGGGGATGGCTGGTCAGTGGGGCAGTCAGAACACACACATTTATCCATTAAGTTAATCATCTTACATGGATGTGGTTTGTGGCACTCAAAAACAATGACAATAGTAACATCAAAGATCACTGATCACAGATTGCTGTAACAAATATAATAATAATGAAAAAGTTTGAGATACTGCAAGAATTAGCAAAATGTGACACAGAGACACGAAGTGAGCAGATGCTATTGGGAAAATAATGCCAAGAGACTTGCCCAATGCAGGGTTGCAACAAATCTTCAATCTCTAAAAAATGCAGTATCCGTGAAGCACAATAAAGCTAAGGGCAATAAAACGAGGTTGGCTTGTATACTAGAAGAGTGTAGGGGAGGAAAACTTCTCCTTCTTCCCTTCCAGTTTCTTTGGCTGTCTTAATAATTAAATTGACATAGGACAGATTAACAAGAGAAAAACAAATTTAATTATACATGTACAGGAGGCTCATGTGAATATGAGGTACATAGGCAGTCAGGCAATTAAGACATACACTGTCCTGAGCAGAAGAGAAGGGGTAGGGGCCTGGGACTTCAAAGGTGGGGAAGAAGAAAATGTATGGGAAAACAGGAAGAGCAGATGTTTGGTAAACATGTTTGGCATGCTTTGTGAAGACAGTGGGACACAGAGGAATTTGATCTCCAGTGTCCCTCCCCCAGTTTACCATGCCTACTCCATATTCTTTGTAGATATTTCTGGTGATAGTTTAAATAGACCAGACCTTCTACCTAAATTCTTTCAGGCAGTTAAAGGGGAGGTAAAAAGCTTTTCCTGAGTCTTCTGGATCTTGATTGACCTCAGCTCATAATAATCCACATGCCAAAGTGGTAGATTAGCATATTCTGCTCCCCTTCAAGGGGGAGTTTCAAAAAAGAATTAACATCTCTTGTACCAAAACTCAGTAATTCCCTCTATTTCGTTTTAGTTTTTTGGTCTTTAAATTTAAGCAAAACAAAATTTAATGCTGTCATATGCAACAATATGGATAAATCTTGAGGACATTATACTAAGTGAAATAAGCCAGTCACAGAAGAAAAAATACTGTGAGTCTACTTGTATGAGGTATCTAAAATGGTCAAACTCATAGAAGCATAGAGCAGAAGAGTGGTTGCCAGGAGCAGGTGGGTAGGGGAAATGGGGAGTTGCTAATCAACAGGTATAAAGTTTTAGTAATACAAGATGAAAAAGTTCTAGAAATCTGCTGTACAACATTGTGCCTATAGTTAACACTATTGCTTCGTACAATTGAAAATCTATAAAAAGGGTAGATCTTATGTTAAGACTTACCAAATAAAATTAAAATTAAAAAGAAAAAAGTATAAGTCATGACTTCAAAAATTTACCATCTTAAATTTTTCAAACACCTTTCAAAGCAATTTCATTCCTTAATATCACTGCAATGTTGCACTTTATTTTTTTTTAAGATTTTTATTTATTTGTTTTACAGAAAGAGAGATAGCAAGAGCAGGAACACAAGCAGGGGGAGTGGGAGAGGGAGAAGCAGGCTTCCCGCGGAGCAGGGAGCCCGATGCGGGGCTCGATCCCAGGACCCTGGGATCATGTCCTGAGCAGACGCTTAATGACTGAGCCACCCAGGCGCCCCTATCACTGCAATGTTGCTCTTTAATCATCTTTTCCCCCTAGCTTTATAGAGATATGACTGAAATATAAAATTGTGTTAGTTTTGTGAATACAATGTAATGGTTTGATATATGTCTATACTGCAAAATCATGAGCACAAAAACTCTAGTTAAATCCATCATTTCACAGTTATAATTTTTTTCCTTGTGATGAGTACTTTTAAGATCTCTCTTAGCAACTTTCACATTTCAAAAAATTCAAATAATGTTGTTAACTGCAGTCACTTTGCTGCACATTACATCTCCAGGACTTTTTTTTTTCTTTTTTAAAAATTTATTTATTTGACAGAGAGATAGCACAAGTAGGCAGAGCGGCAGGCAGAGGGAGAGGGAGAAGCAGGCTCTCTGCTGAGCAGGGAGCCCGATGCGGGGCTTGATCCCAGGAGCCTGGGATCATGACCTGAGCTGAAGGCAGACGCTTAACCGACTGAGCCACCCAGGCGCCCCATCCAGGACTTATTTATCTTATAACTGGAAGTTTGTACCTTTTGGCCACCCTCACCCATTCCTCTCTCCCCACTTCAACACTTTACTCATTTCTAGAGATCCCTCACTTCTGATATTCATCACTGTCTGAATGCCGGCTCCATGGTGCTGTCTTAAAAAAGGCTTCACACAGAATATTCCATTCAACCATCTCATCAACACCTCAGAAATAGGAGCTATTATTACCCCAGTTTAACAGATGTGGCAACTGAGGCTTCGGGATATTCATGAGCTCACCCCAGGGGACTTGAATAAGTGCGGCGGAGGTGGGGGCGGGTGGTGGAATCCTAGTTGGTGCCTTTAGTGTCCTCCACTTCCTCTCCAAGCCCCTTATAGTATTCTCAGGACTCTCAAGGTTATGTCACAGTTATGTAGCAAGACATACAAGGCCCCAAGACTTGGTCTCTGACACATGTTTGTCATGATCTCTCTCTTTCGTTCTTCCTCTCACACCTTGCCTTGTCATTTCTTTTTTTTTTTTAAGATTTCATTTATTTATTTGAGAGAATGAGAGAGAGAGAGAGAGAGAGAGAGCATGAGAGGGGGGAGGGTCAGAGGGAGAAGCAGGCTCCCCGCTGAGCAGGGAACCCTACACGGGACTCGATCCCGGCACTCCAGGATCATGACCTGAGCCGAAAGCAGTCTCTCAACCAACTGAGCCACCCAGGCGCCCTGCCTTGTCATTTCTTGTCTTTCCCTTCTTCTGCAAAGATATATATATATATTTTTTAAGATTTATTTATTTGTCCGAGAGAGAGCGCACAAGCAGGGGGAGCGGCAGGCAAAGGGAGAAGCAGGCTTCCCACTGAGCAAGGAGCCCGATGCCGGACTCAATCCCAGGACCCTGGGATCATGACCTGACCTAAAGGCAGATGCTTAACTGACTGAGCCACCCAGGTGTCCCTGCAAAGATATTTTAAACCTCAGTTACCTGGCAGACTCCTATTTATCCTTTAAAATTTATGGGATTTCTCTCTTCTGTATTCTTTCTTCAATGCACCAACATTTTCCCCCAAAGATTTATTTATTTATTTGAGAGAGAGAGCACATGCATGGGTGGGGGAGGGGCAGAGGGAGAGAGAATCTCAAGCAGACTTCCTGCTGAGAATGGAGCCCCACAAGGGGCTCAATCTCATGACCCTGAGATCACAACCTGAGCCGAAATCAAGAGTAGGACACTTAACCGAGCCTCCCAGGCAACCCAGTGCACCAACTTTTTAATCTGCCCACATTTGTTTGGCTCAGGGTTGTTTCTCCCACCAGACCATACATTCCTGGAAGGCAGAGACGGTTTGATTCATCTTTCTGGCCCCATAGTGTCACATAGGGCTTAATAAATGTTTGTTCAATTCCATGATCAATTTCAAGATCCAGTTCATTTGCTAACCCCCTCTGTCACTCCTCTCTGTAATCATTTCCTTCTCTAAACCTGAAAGCACTTTTATTTTATACTTCTGGTTTACTGCTTAACACATCTGCTGTCTATTGCCACCTTTCCGTTTTATGTACACAGTCTACAATAAAACAGCCAGGAAAGTACAAACCATGCTTTGCTTGTCTGTCCTCAGACTTAGCCCTAGGCCTTGTTCACATCAGAAATTCAAGGCATGATGATGATGAAGTCAGAAGAGAAAGTGGCATGTTTTCCAATATATAATTATGTTACACACTTAAAAACAACTGCTCTTGGGGCACCTGGGTGACTCAGTCAGTTGAGTGTCTGACTCTTGATTTTGGCTCAGGTCATGACCTTGGGGATGGGAGATCGAGCCCCGTATCGGGCTCCACACTTAGTAGGGAGTCTGCTTGAGATTCTCTCTCTCCCTCTCCCCCTCATTGCCCCCTGCCACTCCCTCTCTTTCTCTCTCTCTAAAATAAGTAAATAAGTATTTTTTAAAAACCTGCTCTTAAATCCACCTATAGTAGGCAGAAGTCTAAGATGACCCTCAAGATTCCTGCCCTTGGTGTACATGGTCTCTATAATCTACACTCTGAGTGTGGGTGGGAATGTGGATACGATAGGATTTCACTTCCATGATTTGGTTTCATCATATGGCAAAGCTGAAGGGATTTTGCAGATGTGATTAAGGTCTATAATGGGTCAGCTTTAAGTTAATTAAAAGAGAGATCAGCCTGGGTGGTCCTGACCTAATCAGGCGAGCCCTTTAAAAGAGGCCTTCCCAGAAATGAGAAATGTGAAGCCAGAAAAGCACTCCTTTGGGCCTTGAAAAGGCAAACCATTAATTCAACAGGAAATGAATTCTGCCAAAAATGCGTAAGCCTAGAAGAGGACTCAGATGAGCTTCCAGCCCTGGCTGATAGCATCATTGCAGCCTTGTGAGACCCTGATCAAGGTCCCAGTGCTGACCTCCTGAATCATGGAAACAGTGTAGTAGGGTTCTCCAGAGAAATAGAACCAACAGGAGATATATTTGTATCTATTTACATTTATATTATTTATATCCCATATATATGTCTGCAATAGGATATCAATATCTATCTATCTATCTATCTATCTATCTATCTATCTATCTATCTATCATCTATCTATCTGAGATTTATTATACGACTTTGCTCATGTGGTGATGGAGGCTAAGAAGTCCCACACACTGCTGTCTGTAAGCTACAGAACCAGGAAAGCTGATGGTATAATTTGGTCTAAGCTGAAGGCCTGGGAACCAAGGGGCTGCTGATGTAAGTCCAGAGTGTGAAGGCCCAATAACCAGGCCAATGTCCAAGGGCAGGAAAAAACGGCCCAGCCCAAGCAGAGAGAATGAATTCACTCTTCTTTTGCTTTTTGTTCCATTTGGGCCCTCAATGGATTAGGTGGTATTTGACCATATTGGTGAGGGTGGATCTCTACTGAATCAAATGGTAATCTCTTCCAGAAACACTCTTATAGACACAATCAGGAATAATGTTTACCAACTTTTGGGGCATTCTTTAGCCCAGTCAAGTTGACACATAAATTAACCATAACAAGTCTACCCCTTGTCAACTATATACATCTCCTTAAGTCATACTTAATCTCCAAAGTAACACAGTAACAAGATCATAATTTCTCTTAACATGATAACTACTATCCTGCATACAACCCAAAACCCACTAACCCCTTTCCCAGAAGAGAATGTAAAGTCCTTGAATGATGTTTCCTCTTTACTTTGATATTTCATAGATCAAATACAATGATGTAAAATTAACAGTACCTAGCACCATGATATAAAGTCAGCATGTCTATGTTACATGATAAAAGGATAAGAGAGGAGAGGAAACAGGGACGCCTGGGTGGCTCAGTCGGTTAAGCGGCTGCCTTCAGCTCAGGTCATGATCCCAGGGTCCTGGGATCGAGTCCTGCATCAGGCTCCTTGCTCAGCAGGGAGCCTGCTTCTCCCTCTGCCTGCAGCTCCCCCTGCTTGTACTCTCGCTCACTCTCTCTCGCCTATGCTCTCTCTAGCAAATGAATAAATAAAATCTAAAAAAAAAAAAAAAAAAAGAGAGGAGAGGAAACAAAGATATTTTCTTAATATATATTATATATTTTTATATGTGTTTATATATAAACACAAGTGTATTCAATACAAAATAAGGAGGAAATACTCATAGCAATTACAGTCCTCATTTCTGTAACTGGCCATGTGGTCGCAGCTGGTATTTATAACCACCTTCTTTTTTTTCTTTTTGTTTTTAAAGATTTTATTTATTTATTTGAGACAGAGAGAATGAGAGAGAGAGAACACCTGAGAGGGGATAGGGTCAGAGGACGAAGCAGACTCCCTCCCGAGCAGGAAGCCCGATGCAGGACTCAATCCAGGGACTCCAGGATCATGACCTGAGCCGAAGGCAGTCGCTTAACCAACTGAGCCACCCAGGCACCCCTATAACCACCTTCTTCTACTAACCATTTTGTATTCACTTTGCCTTCAGTTGGTACCTCAGCTGGTCGTGGTTCTTTACCTGGTGGGGTGACTCAAACCTTCATTTCTGAAGGGTCTGGGTCATTACTAGTCCTGCCTAGATTACATTAGACTGCTTCCATCATGGAAGGGACAGTGTTTTGTTCTTACTGGAATAGACACTCTGGATATGGATTTGCCTTCCATGCATGCAATGCTTTTGCCAAAGCTACCATCCATAGAATTACAGAATGCCTATTCCACCATCATGGTATCAACATTAATAACAGGACATGGAAATACTAAGAGACAGCTTAAGGGTGTCCTGAATTCCAGATATGCTCTTCTTTTCCTCCATCATGGAGTACTTCAATTTCCCCTTGGTAGTCAGGACCAATCACCCCAGTAACCTCCTTCCTTGCCTGTTGATATTGAGGCATGAGGAGCCCAAAGTAGCTGGGTGGCAGTCTTCACTTCCATTTCAATGGAATCTTTGTTGTGTCTCCTGGTAGAAGCATCCCTTCCTTTGGAACTAAGATTTCTAGGCCAGGAAGAGTATAAAGTCATAGGAATAGGAAGCAAACATTTTGCTTGTGGATAACAGTGAGTGGTGTCACTCCCATTTCTACCCCTGAATCCTGGCTTGGGGAGGAATAGCTCCATATATTAGTTGCTGTTTTACAGCATATATAGCCTTTTGGAGAACCTTGCCCCAGTCCTGCAAGGTACTGCCACCAAGCTGGAGCTGTAACTGAGTTTCCAAAGCCAGCTACTTCAGGATGGTGGGGACATGGTAAGAGTGAATTCCACGAGCATGAGCCCATTGCTTCACTTCTTTTGCCGTGAAGTGAATTTCTTAAACTGTGGCAATGCTGTGCGGAATACCATGATGGAGGATAAGGCATTCTGTAGTTCTACGGGTGGTATTTTTGGCAAAAGCATTGCATGCATGGAAGGCATATCCATATCCAGAGTGTCTATTCCAGTAAGAACAAAACACTGTCCCTTCCCTGATGGAAGCTGTCTAATGTAATCAACTTGCCACCAGGTAGCTGGCTGATCACCCTGGGGAATGGTGCCATATTGGGGGCTCAGGGTCGGTCCCTGCTGCTGGCAGTTTGGGCACTCAGCAGTGGTCACAGCCAGGTCAGCCTTGATGTTGCTGAGCCCATACATAACCTCCATTTCTGCCATCATGGCCTCTTCGTTTATGAGCCAGTTAGGCGACACCAGGGGTGCCTGGGGAAAGGCTGACTGATACCCATAAAATGGGTCATCCTATCCACTTGATTATTAACATCCTCTTCTGCTAAGGTCATTCTTTGGTGAGCATTCACATACGACACAAATATATTCACGTTTTTTTTACCCAGAGATGTTCTTTTCACATACCTGTTCCCCAAATTTCTTTGTCGCCAATTTTCCAATCATATTCCAGGTCTTTGATCATTGAACCAAATCATTGGCTCAGACATGAATCAGTGTATAATGCACATCTTGCCACTTCTTCCAAGAAAAGTGAACAAGCTGGTGTACTATCTGAAGTTCTTCCCACTAGGAGGATTTCCCTTCACCACTGTTTTTGAAGGATGTCTCAGAAAGGGGCTGCAGGGCTATAACTGCCCACTTCCGGGTGGTGCTTGTATATCATGCAGAACCATGTGTAAACCCAGGCCTGAGTCTTTTCTTCCTCTGTTAGTTTATCATAGATAACTCCCCATGAGGCAACAGGTGCAGGATGGAGGCAAGAAGGCCATGTAGTAGGAGTGAGGAGCATGGGCATTGGGCCACTTCCTCATGTAATTTACTTGCATCTCAGGGCCTGCCTGGGTTTGATCACATATATACCGCTTTCATTTGATGCTGGAGTGTTGCTGTGCATGCCCAACTTTACGGCTTGGTGGGTCAAGTAACACTCAGTTCATGACGGGCAGCTGAAGTCACACATAATTTGGTGGCCCATAGTCAAGCCTTCAGTCTCTTCTAGGGCCCAGAAGCAGGCCAAGAGCTATTTCTTGAAAGGGAGTAGCTATCTGTAGAGGATGGCAGGGCCTTATTCCAAAATCCTAAAGACGTGCAATGCAATAAACCTATAGGGGCCTGGGGCGCCCGGGTGGCTCAGTTGTTAAGCGTCTGCCTTCATCTTGGGTCATGATCCCAGGGTCCTGGGATCGAGTCCCGCATCGGGCTCCCTGCTCTGCGGGGAGCCTCCTTCTCCCTCTCCCACTCCCCCTGCTTGTGTTCCTTCTCTCGCTGTGTGTCTCTGTCAAATAAATAAAATCTTAAAACAAGAACAAAAACCTGTAGGGGCCTGTGAAAGGCTCCAGGTAGCGTCCCTATCTGTTGCTGCCACTTCAAGCACCACTGGACCTGGCGGTCATATGGCCCACGTGGCAGAGCAGCTTTGCACAGCAACCTGGACTGTTGCAGAACCTTCTCTTGTTCTGGGCCCCAGGAAAAACTTGCAGCATTTTGGGTCACTTGGTAAATGGGCCAGAGTAACACACCCAAATGAGGAGTATGTTGCTTCCAAAATCCAAAGAGGTTGGAGAGTTGATATCCTCCTAAGATAGGACAGTGCAGGTGTATTGCTGGTCTTGCCAGCTGAAGGCTGGCTCTGGTGGGCTTTATGGGCAGGTATGGAGAAAAAATCATTTGCCTGATCAACAGCTGCATACCAGGCACCAGGGGATGTTAATTTGTACAATGATGAAGCCACAGCTGGTACAGGAGCTTCACCCGGAGTTACTACCTGGTTTAGCTTGTGATCATCTGATGTTATTTCCTAAGACCCATCCATCTTCTGCATAGCAGAGCACAATGGGTCCCTCCAGGAATGCCGAATGCTTTTGATATGCTATTTTCCTAGGTTTGTACAGTTATAATGGTTTCCACTTGGCCTTTCCCACCGTAATAGACCTCACTGCACAGGTTGGAGAACAAATATGGGGATTCTGTCGGCTGCAAGTTATGTCTACTCCAATTATGCATTCTGGAACTGGGGAAATAACCACAAGATGGGCTTGGGGGACCCACTGGGCTCACAAATGAGGTGGACCAGAGTTAAAACTCCATTGATCACCTGGCTCCCTTGAGCCCCTACTCTGATGAGAGGGCCACCATGACATTTTGGATCTCCTGGAGTCAATGCCTATTCACAGCCAGTGTCCAGTAGTCCCTGAGAAGTCTGATCATTTCCTTCTCCCCACTGCAGTTATCCTGGTAAATGGCAGTAGGTCCTTTTGGGGAAGGCCGGGAGAAAGATTAAGAGTATAAATTTTGGTAGAATACTGGGGTCCTTCCTCAAAGGGACCCATTTCCCCTGTTCATTCCAGGGGTTTCTGATCTGTGAACTGGCTCAAGTCTGGGAATTGATTGAGGGGCTGTGACTCTCTATTTTATGATTTCAATTAGACTTTTGTTCCCTTGACCTAGAACTTTTCTGCTTATATAGATCAAGTAAGAATTTGGTAGGCTTCTTATTGATTTCATTTCTAGGAGCACCATCATTAACCAGCTAGTGCCATAGGTCCGTGCCAGTCAGACTATTCTGCTTGCTTTGATCTGCTGTCCTTTGTGGTAACTACACCCACCTTCCCTTTGATGCTGTAAGGCCAGAAAAGCACTCCTTGGGCCTTGAAAAGGCAAGTAACCTTGCATTCAATAGGAAATGAATCCTGCCAAAAACCTGTGAGCCTGAGGGAGGACTCAGATGAGCTCCCAGCCCTGGCTGATACCATGAGTGCAACCTTGTGAGACCCTGATTAAGGCTGTAGCTATGTTATACTGGACTCCCGAAGCATGGAAACTGGAATGATAAATGTTTTAACCTAAGTTTTTTTTTTTTTTTTTTTAAGATTTATTTATTTATTTTAGAGAGGAGAGAGAGAAAAAGAGGGAAAGACAACGTACGTGAGTGGGGGGAGGGGCAAAGGGAGAGGGAGAGAATCTCAAACAGACTCCCTGCTGAGCATGGGTTCGATCCCATGACCCTGAGATCATGACCTGAGCAGAAATCAAGAGTCAGATGCTTAACCGAATGAGCCACTCAGGCACCCCTTAACCTGCTAAGTTTCTGGTAATTTGTTACACAGCTTGGAAAACGAACAATGAAAATATGGATAGATGTAATGAGAAGAAAAAGCAGGAATGATTCACATCCCAAATGCAATAATTGCAGCAACCTGCTACCCAAAAATCTGTGAGTGCTTTAAAAATACCAATCCCGTGGGCGCCTGGGTGGCTCAGTTGGTTAAGCGACTGCCTTCGGCTCAGGTCATGATCCTGGAGTCCCTGGATCGAGTCCTGCATCGGGCTCCCTGCTCAGCAGCGAGTCTGCTTCTCCCTCTGACCCTAACCCTTCTCATGTGCTCTCTCTCATTCTGTCTCTCAAATAAATAAATAAAATCTTAAAAAAAAAAAATACCAATCCCGTGCTACTGAAATGATAAAAGTTAATATATGTGAGACTTTTAAAACACTTGTGTGCCAGTTTGAATGAAAAACATATATATACAATTTTTGGGTAAAGTATCTATTTTGTTTCTTGTAAAATAAAAAGGTAAACTATATGTGAATCAAGAATTTTATTAAAGTCAGTCAAGCTGAGAGTCAACTATGAAAGGTGTGGGCAGACCATTAGTGATACACTAGAACAAAAATAATGTATCACTGAGGCCTTCTTGAGAAATCTACCAGAGAGCAAGTTCCAGACAACAAAATGACTGAGGCACTGACATAAGCACTGGTGGTGAGCATTAAATACACAGTTTTTTTCTAGAAATTAACACTAATTGAAGGTTAACAGGGAGAGTATGCTACCTACTGTCAATATGCTCTGGTATTGTAGGTATAGCACAACTATTTAAAAAATGGGGGGGCCCTTGAAGGAGGTGGAGCTTAATTCCCCACCCCCTGAATGTGAGCCATATTTTGTGATTATAGAAAGGAGGGAGGGAGGGGTGACTTTACAGTGGATAAACCTGGTATGTCTGTGTATCTATCTACTAGAGTCCTAGCAACAATTACAAACCAAAAAGCAATGACCATGCCCCACTGCCTAGATTGTGCTATTAAAATACTACTTCCCCATAAATAAAACCAGGGATTGTTGGAGAAATGACCAAAGAGCAGGAAACATATAAGATGTGTCTAGAATATTCTTGCCATACCGGATAGCAAAATCATATCAAAAAGAATCAAGAGCCAGCCTAAGGATGCTCCTACAAAAAGATACAATCAACCAATAAGTAACTCCTAATGAAAGAACACGATACCATAAGTAGTCTTCCAAAATAAAAAGTCAAATATGAGCTGACCAAGACTCTGAATCCAGAGGACAGAGAATCATGTTTGAACTATAGTATTAAGTACAATCAGCAAAAAATCAGACTGCAGGAAACTTCAAGTTAAAGGATTGAGTGTCTTTACAAATAAGTTGTAAGAAAAAAACAAGGGCCACCTACAGACGAAAGATTTTTTTTTATTTTTTATTTTTATTTATTTATTTTTATTTTTTTAAGATCTTATTTATTTGACAGAGAGAGACACAGCAAGAGAGGGAACACAAGCAGGGGGAGTGGGAGAGGGAGAAGCAGGCTTCCTGCAGAGTAGGGAGCCCGATGTGGGGCTCGATCCCAGGACCCTGGGATCATGACCTGAGCTGAAGGCGGATGCTTAATGACTGAGCCACCCAGGCGCCCCTAAAGAATTTTTTTTTAAAGATTTTTTATTATTTATTTGAGAGAGAGAGAGAGAGCATGAGAGGGGGGAGGGTCAGAGGGAGAAGCAGACTCCCTGTTGAGCAGGGAGCCCGATGTGGGACTTGATCCCGGGACTCCAGGATCATGACCTGAGCTGAAGGCAGTCACTTAACCAACTGAGCCACCCAGGTGCCCTAGACTAAAGATTTAAAAGGTGTATCAAAGACAATAAGAAAACAGGCAAGATAAATTGTAATGTTAAGAGAAATACACTTGGTTCTTAAAACTATAGAGAAATTTTAAAATGTGATTACTATAAATGTCAGGATAGGGACTTCCATTAATGGCAGAGTAGATTTACTAAGATAAATCACATTCTGGGCCATAAAATACATCTTAACAAATTTAATACTAAAGAAATTAGTAACAGAAAGATAGCTGGAAAATCCCCAAATACTTGGAGATTAAACCACACACTTTTAAATAGCATATGGGTCAAAGAAGAAGTCTTAAGAGAAGGTAACCATTTTGAACTAAATGAAAATGAAATACAAAGTTCCAAATTTGTGGAATTCAGTGAAAGCAATGTTTAGAAGGGAATTCATGGCCCTAAACATATATAGTAGAAAAAAAAAAGATCTAAGAATAAAATAAAGTAAGCTTCCACTTTAGGAAACCAGAGAAAGAATAGCAATTTCAGCCTAGAGCGAGGAGTAGAAATAATTAAAATCACAATGGAAATAAATGAAATTGACAATAGGAAATCAATGGAGAAAATCAATAAAACCAAAAGTTGATTCTTCTTTTTTTTAACAGTGCAGTTTTTTTTTTTTTTTTTAAGATTTTATTTATTTATTGGAGAGAGAGAGAGAGAGACAGCACAGTCTGGGGGAAGGACAGAGGGAAAGGGAGAGGCGGACTCCCCACTGAGCAGGGAGCCTGATGCAAAGCTAGATCCCAGAACCCCAAGATTATGACCTGAGCTGAAGGCAGATGCTTAACCAACTGAGCCACGAAGGTGCCCCCAAAAGTTGGTTCTTTATTTTTTAAAGATTTATTTATTTATTTCAGAGAGAGAGAGAGGGAGAGAAAAGGTGGGGGGGTAGAGGGAAAGAGAGAGAGAATCTCAAGCAGACTCCCTGCTGAGTGCAGAGCCTGACAATGCGCAGCTCAATCTCACAACCCTAAGATCATGACCTGATCAAACCAAGAGTCAGATGCTTAACCAACTGAGCCACCCAGGCACCCCAAAAGTTAGTTCTTTAAAAATATCAATCAAGAGGCGCCTGGGTGGCTCAGTTTTTAAGCGTCTGCCTTCAGCTCAGGTCATGATCCCAGGGTCCTGGGATTGAACCCCACATCGGGCTCCCTGCTCCACGGGAAGCCTGCTTCTCCCTCTCCCACTCCCCCTGCTTGTGTTCCCTCTCTTGCTGTCTCTCTCTCTGTCAAATAAATAAATAAAATCTTAAAAAGAAAAAATCAATCAGGTGTGCCTGGGTGGCTCCGTTGGTTAAGCAACTGCCTTCGGCTCAGGTCATGATCCTGGAGTCCTGGGATGGAGTCCCTCATTGGGTTCCTGGCTCAATGGGGAGCCTGCTTCTCCTCTGACCCTCTCCCCTCTCATTCTGTTTCTCAATCTCTCTCTCAAATAAATAAATAAATAAATAAATAAATAAATAAATAAATAAATGGATAATATCTTTAAAAAATAAAAGTATCAATCAGATTGGTAAAACTATAACTAGGCTAACAAAGGAAAAAATAGAAATCACAAATTACTATTATCAGAAATTAAAGAGGGGACATTAAACTATCAACACTACAGAACTAAAAAAGAATCATAAGGGAATACTAGAAACAACTTTAAGCTAAAAAATTAGATAACATAGATGAAATGGATGAATTCTTAGAAAGACACAAACCATCAACACTGACTCAAGAAGAAACAGATCTGAATAGATCTATAGTAATTAAACAGATTGAGATAGCAATAAAAAAAAGTTCCCACAAAGAAAATCCCAGGATCATATGACTTCACTGATGAATTCTGAGGCATTACCCTGATACCAAAATGGAGAAAGATACCACACACACACACACACACACACACACACACACACACACACGTACAGAGCAGTATCTTTCATGGCTATATACAAAAACAAACAAATAAACAAAAAAACCTAAAAACAAAAATTAGCAAATGAAATCCATTTATAAATAAAAAGGAGTATACATGATCATCAATGGGATATATCCAAAGGAATGCAATGCTGATTTAACATCTGAAAATCAATTAATATATCACATTAATAGGATAAAGAACAAAATCCACATGGTCATCTCAATAGATGAAGAAAAAGCATTTGACAAAATGCAATATCCTTACATGATAAAAACACTCAACAAAAGAGAAGGAAACTTACTGGATTCATAAAGATATCTATGAAAAACCCACATCTAACACCACACTTAATGGTGAAATACTAAAGGTCTTTCCCCTAAGTTCAGGAAAAAGACAAGGATGTCCTCAATACTTTTATTCAATATTTACTAAAAGTTATAGCTAGGATAATTAGACAAGAAAATGAAATAAAATGTGTCCAGACTGGAAAAGAAAAAGCAAAACTCTCTCTTTGTAGATGACATGGTCTTATATATAGAAAAATCCTAAGGAATCCATTAAAAAAACATTAGAATTCATAAACAAGTTTTGCAAGTTTACAGGACCCAAGATGAATATACAAAAATCCACTGTAGTGACATCAGGGAAGATGGCTAAGTAGGAAGATTGGCAGGAAATTGCCTGAAAAATTAGACACTGGTAACTCTGGAGTATGTGAAACATTTGCAGCATCCAGCAGAGAGTTGGTTGAGGAGGCTGGTAAATTTTCTCAATTGCAACTTTGGTGAGAAAGGGGATACCATTTCCCATCCTCCAGCCCTGGAGCAGGCAGCGATAGGGTCAGCAGCCCATGGTCCTGGTGTGGCTTGTTGGAGCTAGAGTGGGCAAGAACAAGTTTGTTCTCCAAAAGTCAGGGTTGTGCATTCTGATTCTGTTTTTGATCAGGGTGTGGCAGGCATGGAAGTTGGTGGTTGTTTCAACTCCCATGAGCTGAAGTGCCTCCCAGCCATGAAAGAATTTAAAGACAGGATGTATTTTTCTCTCTCTCTCGGGAGCCACATTTAAGGAAATCTTTGTCAGGTCACTGGATGACTATAGAGACAACAGAAGGGAAACGTCAATGAACACGTACAACAAAAAATACACACTTTGCAATACCATATGGAAAAGCCACAAAGGATCGTTTCAGCCATCAACAAGCAAAACCCAGCAATCCCTGATAAATGGGAGAATTAGATTTCCAGAATTACCACAACATGATGCTCAGAATGTCCACTTCTCAACAGAAAATTACAACACATACAAAGAAATAGAAAAGTATGTTCCATCCACAGAAAATAGAGTTTGACAGAAAGGATCCCTGGAGAAGCCCAGGAATTAGAATTATTAGTCGAAGATGTTACATCAACAGTCTTAAATGTGTTTGATGAGCTCAAGGAAACCATGGGTAAAGAACTAAAGGAAATCAGTAAGATGATGTCTGAACAAAATGAGAATATCAGTAAAGAAAGAGAAATTATAAAGAGCAACCAAAAACAAAAATTCTGGAGCTGAACATCACAATAACTGAAACGAAAAACTCACTAGTTGGATTCAATAGTAGATTTGAGCAAGTAGAATAAAGGATCACTGAACTTGAAGATTAGACATTAATTATCCAGAAGAGCAGAAAGAAAAACAAAATGAAGAAAGTGAATAGTCTAAGGAGCTGAGAGACACCACCAAGCATACTGACATATCCATTATAGGAATCCCAAGAGAAGGGAAAGAGAAAGGGGCAGAAAAAATATTTGAAAATATAATGGTTCCAAACCTCCCATGTCTGATGAAAGACACATCCAAGAAGCTCAACAAACTCCAAATAAGATAAATTTACAGGGATCCACACTGAGATACATGACAGTCAAGTTGCTGAAACTCAAAGACAAAGGGAGAATCTTGAAAGCAGCTAGAGAAATAACTCCTCAGGTACAGGGGCTCCTCAACAAGGTTAACAGCAGATTTCACATTAGAAGCCATGAAGGCCAGAAGGCAGTGGGATGACATTCTTTTTTTTTATTCTTATGTTAATCCCCATACATTACATCATTAGTTTTAGATGTAGTGTTCCATGATTCATTGTTTGTGCATAACACCCAGTGCTTCATGCAGAATGTGCCCTCTTCAATACCCACCACCAGGCTAACCCATCCTCCCACCCCCCTCCCCTCTAGGACTCTCAGTTTGTTTTTCAGAGTCCATCGTCTCTCATGATTCATCTAGTGGGATGACATTCTTTTTTTTTTTTTTTTTTTAAAGATTTTATTTATTTATTTGACAGAGAGAGACACAGCGAGAGAGGGAATACAAGCAGGGGGAGTGGGAGAGGGAGAAGCAGGCTTCCCGCAGAGCAGGGAGCCCGATGCGGGACTCGATCCCAGGACCCCGGGAGCATGACCTGAGCCGAAGGCAGTCGCTTAACCAACTGAGCCACCCAGGCGCCCGTGGGATGACATTCTTAAAGTGCTAACATGAAACATGCCACCCAAAAATTCTATATCTAGCAAAACTTCAAGAATGATGGAGAAATTAAGACACTTCCAGATAAACAAATGCTGAGGGAGTTCATTATAGTGTAGCAGCCCTATAAGAAATGCTAAAATGAATTCTTCAGGCTGAGATTATAGGACACTAGAAAGCAACTCAAAAACATCAGAAAATATTGAAGAACACTAGTAAAGGTAATTTCATAGGTAAATATAAAAGCCAGTTATTATTGTACTTTTGGCTTGGTTTATGTCTCCCTTTTTCCTGTATGATTTAAAAGGAAAATGCATGAAACAGTTAAAAATCTATGATAATGGTATACAATGTATAAGATGTAATCAGTGACAGTAATAGCATAAAGAGGGAAGGATGGAGATGTACAGGAGCAGAATGTTTATATACTAATGGAACTACATTGATATTATCGAAAGCATATTTTCATAAATTTAGGCTGTGAATTGTAATACCTAAGGTTACTCCTAAGAAAATAACCTAATATATACAGAAACTGAAAGAAGGTGGGAATCAAAATGGTACACTACAAAAAATCAACTAAGTACAAAAAAGGGCAGTAACCAAGCAACTAAAGAAACACAAACCATAGAACACACACAAATAAAATAGCTAACTAACAGAAGTAAATCCTTCCTTAACAGTAATCACATTAAATATAAGTGGATTAAACTCTCCTATTAAAAGATAGTGCTTGGAAAAAAAAAAAAGATAGTGCTTGGCAGATTGGATTAAAAGACAGAATCCATCTGTATGCTATCTATAAGACACTTACTTTAGATATAAAGAAACACAGGTTGAAAGTAAAAGGATAGAAAAAGATATTCCATAAAAATAGCCAGCAAGGGGTGCCTGGGTGGCTCAGTTGGTTAAGCGACTGCCTTGGGCTCAGGTCATGATCCTGGAGTCCCAGGATCGAGTCCTGCATCGGGCTCCCTGCTCAGCAGGGAGTCTGCTTCTCCCTCTGACCCTCCTCCCTCTCGTGCTCTCTCTCATTCTCTCTCTCGCAAAAAAAAAAAAAAAAAAAGCCAGCAAGAAAGCTTGGGGGGGGGGTGCTATATTATAGTCAGACAAAAATAGACTGTAAATGAAAAAGGATGAAAAGAGACAAAGGAGGAACATTTCATATTGATAAAACTTTCAATACAGCAATAAGACATAACAATTACAAATATATCCATACCTAAGGAACTCCAAAATATATGAAGCAAAAATAGACAGAATTGAAGAGGAAAATAGACAGTTCAACAATAACAGTTGGAGACTTCAATACCCACTCTCAACAATGGATAGAAACAACCAGACAGATGAATAAGAAAATAGAGAATGTGAACATCATAAACTGATTAGATCTAATAGACAGAGAACATTTAGCAACAGAATACACATTCTTCTCCAGTACATATGGAACATTCTCCAGAATAGTCCATATGTTAGATCACAAAACAAGTCTCAATATATTTAAGTAGATTGAAACCACAAACAGTATCTTTTTCTTTTCTTTTCTTTGTAAAGATTTATTCATTTTAGAGAGAGAGAGCACATAAGAGAGTGAGCACGAGTGTGGGGGAGGGGGATAGAGGCAGAGGGAGAGGGAGAATCTCAAGCACACTCCCTGCTGACTACAGACCTGAGATTATGACCTAAGCTGAAATCAAGAGTTGGATACTTAACTGATTGAGCCACCCAGGTGCCTCCACAGTATCTTTTTCAATCACAATATAATGAAACTTGAAATGAAAACAGAAAGAACACCAGACATTTTACAAATAGGTGGGAATTAAAGAAACACTCTTAACCAACCAAAAGAAGAAATAACAAGGGAAATTCAAAAGTACTTTGAGACAAATGAAAACATAACATAGCAGAACTTAAGGAATGCAGCAAAAGCAGGGCTCAGCGGGAAATTTATAGCTGTAAATGTATATGTTGAAAAAAGGAATATCTCAAATCAGTAACTTTCATTGTACATCTTAAGGAGCTAGAAAAAGAAAAGCAAACTAAACCCAAAGCTAGCAGAAAGAAGTAATAGAACAGAGATAAATAAAATAGAAAATAGTAACTCAATGAAATTAAAAGCTGGTTCTTTGAAAAGATCAACAAAATTGACAAACCTTTATCTAGATTGACTCAGAATAAAAGAAGATTCAAATTACTAAAATCAGAAATTAATGTAGGGACATTACTATCAATTTTACAGAAATAAAAAGATATTCTACCAAAAGTAATGCAAGAAGAAATGGAGATATGCAAGGGTTGCCATGAGAGCGAGAAGGTAGTGTTGAGGCCTGCTGGGGGAGAAGGCACCCTACACAATTCTATGGCTAGGTATAGACACTCCTATCCTTTTAAGGTAAAAACTTCAGTGGGAACCTTTGTCTGTAAAGATGGAAACAGTGTGGCCCTCTGAACAGACACTAAAAATAGCTCTCATCTCAAAGAACCCAGCACTTGTGTAACAATATGAGAACTTAGATGCTGGGGAACAGCATTTAGTGAATGAATCCTTCCAGCCAGAGAGAGTTCTCTCTTTGGACTCATCACCTTGCATTTGTAATCAGATTGGATCACCTCCCATCATGATGCCCCTGACAAGAGTTCTTCAATGAACCTTATAGTAAGACACCTTCCCCAAAGAAATGCAGTATCCATATACAGTCCATTGGTATATACTGGATCTTCAGGGAACACTACCATTACTAGTGAAGAATATATTAAATGGCTCAAGGGTCACTATGGAGCATTTTTCTATAGCTTCACAGTAAAACTCCTAGAACCACCTCCCGTTTCTGCAACTAGGTGTTCCTTTAGAGTCAATGATAATGTGCAAAATCCACAAATGTATGCGAGGCACATCCTGAAGGTTTAAGCAAAAAGAAACCTGAAGATGTATTCTGTTGCGGGGATAACGACAATTGATCTTTTTCTTTGGACAGGCCTCTTTGATAGATGGTGTGGAAATATTCAGCTTTACAGGTTTCACAGTGATTTTTTTATAGCTCATGATATGAAGAACAAACAAGCTCCAGAAAACATCTTCCAGTGACCATCCAATTTCTGATAACTATTCTATCCCTAAAATGACTAGTATTTTGCTGCTTCAATCTTACAAGACTTTAGCCAATGAGAATGAACACATATTAAGACTGCAACACTGCCAGGAGCTTATATGGCTAATGTGAGGCTCCAACTACTTAGAAAAAGCCAACTACTGCCTTCTAAATCTTTGCCCCATCAATTTACCCAAGTTGCAGTGCGCTGGCTTCAACATATTGTAGAAAGATGCAAAGTGCTGGTGAGGTGGATTGATGGTGAATCTACTCACATGCCTGGGTTCACTCCAAAACATAGTCATGAGGATAATGTGAATTTGCCAAAACTTGTGGAAACCTTTAAGGGATGGAAAGAGTAGGTAATAAAATGCCTTGTAGTCCTCCAAAACTAAGGACCTTCAAGTAGGAGTAATTAACCAAATACTTGCACATAAATAGAAACTCTGAATAGACTTATGCTATAGACTTGATGTTTCTGTCCCCTCAAAATTCATATGTTAAAATCCTAGCCCTTAATGTGATGATAATAGGAGGTGGGGCCTTTGGGAGGTGATTAGGTCATTAGGGTGAACCTCCTGAACAAGATTAGTGTCCTTACAAGATGAGACACCAGAGAGCTTATGTCCTCTCTCTCTCTGTTCTCCCCCATGTGAGGATACAACAAGAAGACCGTCATCTGCAAACAAGAAAGAGTGGTCTCACCAGACATCGGATATGCTAGCACCTTGATTGTACTTCTCAGCCTCCAGAACTGTGAGAAATAAATGTTTATTCTGTGGTATTCTTGTACAGCAGCCTGAACTAAGATACCTGTAAGTGGTGAGATTGAAGTGGTGATGAAAAATCTCACAACAAAGAAAATCCTAGAACCAGGTGGCTTCACTGGTGAATTCTGCTGAATGTTGACATAAGAATCATTACCACTTATTTGCAAACTCTTTCAACAAACTAAAGAGGAGGGAATACTTCCAAACTTACTCTATGAGGCCAGCATTACCCCGATACCAAAACTCTACAAAGGCACTACAAGAAACTAGACAAAAATTCTCTATGAATATAGATGCAAATATTCAAGAAGATACTAGCAAATCAAATTCAGCAGCACACAAAAAGGCCATCCCATGACCAAGTGGGATTTGTTCCTAAAATGCAAGGATGGTGTGACATATTAAAAAATAATCAATGCGGGCGCCTGGGTGGCTCAGTTGGTTAAGCGACTGCCTTCGGCTCAGGTCATGATCCTGGAGTCCCCGGGATCGAGTCCCGCATCGGGCTCCCTGCTCGGCAGGGAGTCTGCTTCTCCCTCTGACCCTCCCCCCCTCATGTGCTTGCTCTCTCTCATTCTCTCTCTCTCAAATAAATAAATAAATAAATCTTTAAAAAAAAAAATCAATGCAGTAAATCACATTAATGAATGGAATAAAAGCAACAATCTTCTTGATGCAGAAAAAGCATTTGATAAAATATATAAAAACACTCAATAATCCTGGCATAGTAGGGAAATTCTTCAACATGACAAAAGCCCTGAATGAAAACCCAGCAGTTAACATCATACTCACTGATGAAAGACTGAAAGCTTTCCCTCCAAGGTCAGGAATAAAGCAAGTGCCAGCTTTCACCACTCTTATTCAACGTAGGTCTGGAAGTTCAAAACCAGAGCAATAAAGTAAGAGAAATAGAAGGCATCCAAATTGGAAAGGAAGACGTAAAGTTATCTCTGTACATAGATGACATAGCTTTACATGTAGAAAAACCTCATGATTCCACAAAAAACTGTTGGAGCTAATAAATGAATTCAGCAAACCTGCAGCATACAAAATCAAAACACAAACATCACTTGTATTTCTGTGCCCTTGCAATGAACAAGTCAAATGCAAATTTAGAAAACAACTCCAGGGTGCCTGGGTGACTCAGTCAGTTGAGTGTCTGACTCTTGATTTGGGCTCAGGTTATGATCTCAGGGTCATAGGCTCTGTGCTCAGCAGGGAATCTCTTTGAGAGTCTCTCCTTCTCCAGACTCTGCCCCTTCCTCCACTCGCATGAGCATGCACTTTCTCTCTCTAAAATAACTTAATAAATCTTAAAAAAACCCCAAAATTCCATTTACAATAGCATCAAAAGAATAAAATACCTAGCAATGTAAAATGGTATAGTTGCTATGGAAAATAGTTTGGTTGTTCTCAGAAAGCTAAACACAGAATTATCATATGATTCAGAAAGCCCACTCCTAATATATATCCAAAATGAAGTAAGGTACTTGAACAGATACTGGTATGCCAATGTTCATTAAAACATTATTTGCAATCCAAAAGGTGGAAACAATCCAAGTATCCATCAGCAGGTAAGTGGATAAAATGTGATATATACATATAACAGAATATTACTCAGACATAAAAAGAAATGAAGTTTTGATGCATGTTACAACCTCACTGAACCCTGAAAAGCTTATGCTAAGTGAAATAATCCACACACAAAGGACAAATATTGTATGAATCCATTTACATGAGGTACCTAAAATAGGCAAATCCATAGAGAGAAATAGTTTAGAGACCACCAGGGGTTGGGGCAGGGGGAATGAGGAGTTATTGCTTAATGGTTACAAAGGGGTAATGAAAACATTTTGGAAACAGATGGTGGTGTTTATATACTGTTAATGTAATTAATGCCACTGAACTGTATATTCAAAAGGGTTAAAGTGGCAACTTTTATGTTTATATATTTACTGTAATTAAGAGATAATGTAACATATAAAAAACCACTGAATTGTATACTTTAAATGGGTCAAACTTATGGTATGTGAACTATACTTCAGTCAAGCTGTTTCAAAATAAATAAAAACCATATTTAGGGTGCCTGGGTGGCTCAGTCAGTTAAGCGTCTACCTTCAGCTCAGGTCATGATCCTGGGGTCCCGGGATCCAGCCCCACTTCGGGCTCCCTGCTCATTGGGAGTCTGCTTCTCCCTTTGCCCCTCCCCACTGCTCATGCTCTCTCTCAAATAAATAAAATCTTAAAAAAAAAAAAAAGTATCTGAGTTTAACAAATGAAAAACTTTGAATACTATAGAACACTGTTGAAATAAATTAAATTAGAACTAAATAAATGGAGGGGCGCCTGGGTGGCTTAGTCATTAAGTGTCTGCTTTCGGCTCAGGTCATGATCCCAGCGTCCTGGGATCGAGCCCCGCATTGGGCTCCCTGCTCCGCGGGAAGCCTGCTTCTCCCTCTCCCACTCCCCCTGCTTGTGTTCCCTCTCTTGCTATGTCTCTCTCTGTCAAATAAATAAATAAAATCTTAAAAAAAAAAAAAGAACTAAATAAATGGAAAGACGTCCATATTCACAGATCAGAAAATTTATTTTTTTCAGAAAATTTAATATTAAGGTGGCAAAATTTCTCAAAATTATATAGATTCAACATAATACCTATCAAAATCCCAGATGACTTATTTGCAGAAACTGACAGGCATCTTAACATTGACCTGGAAATTCAAAGGACCCAGGACAGCCGGAACAATCTTGAAAAAGAACAACAAAAGAGAACTCACACTTTCCAAATTCAAAACTTACTAAAAAGTTTAGGTAAGATAAGACAGTGTGGCCTAAGTTTAGACATATAGATCAATGGAATAGAATTGAGAATTCAGGGGCTCCTGGCTGGCTGAGTCAGTAAAGCATGTAACTCTTGATCTCGGGGTTATAAGTTCAAGTCCCACATTGGGTGTAGAGATAAGTTAAAAATAAAAACATATATATATATTTTAAATTTTATTTATTTGACAGAGAGAGGGAACACAAGCAGGGGGAGTGAGAGAGGGAGAAGAAGGCTTCCGGAAGAGCAGGGAGCCTGATGTGGGGCTCGATCCCAGGACCCTGGGATCATGACCCGAGCCGAAGGCATAAGCTCAATGACTGAGCCACCCAGGTGCCCCCAAAATAAAAATCTTACAAAAAAATTAGAGTTTAGAAGTAATTCTTCACATAGTTATATATCAGATATATATATACACCTTTGACAAATTTCCAGGACAATTCCATAGTGAAATAATAGTCTTTTTAACACTTTTTAACACATCACAGCATATAAGGTTAATAGTATATAAATTTTGCCTGCTTTCCTATATACTACCAGTGAACAATTGGAATTTGAAATTAAAAACACAGTACTATTTATTTTATTTATTTATTTTTAAAAGATTTTATTTGTCAGAGAGAGAGAGAGAACACACAAGCAGGGGGAGGGGCAGACAGAGGGTGAAGCAGTCTCCCTGCTGATCGGGAGCCGGATGCGGGACTCAATCCCAGGACCCTGAGATCATGACCTGAGCCGAAGGCAGACGCTTAACCGACTGAGCCACCCAGGTGTCCCACACGGTACCATTAACAATAGCATACACACAAAATGAAATACTTAGGTATAAATCTAATGAAATATGTACAAGATGTATATGAGGAAAATTACAAAACTCTTTTGAAAAAATAAAACACCTAAATAAATGGAGGTATCCATATCTATGGACTAGAACACTCAATATCATTAAGTCAATTCTTTCCCAATTTATTATAGATTCTATGTAATCCTAATCCAAATTCCAGGAGGGTTTTTCATAGCTATTAACAGATTCTAAAATTTATACGAAGAGTATAGCTAACACAACAGTGAAGAACAAAGTTGGAGAACCTATACTGCTCAACTTCAAGACTTCCTATAAAGCTAGTGATTGAAACGGATTGGTAGTGGTGAAAGAATAAACAAGTGTATCAACAGAACAGAATAGAGAGCCCAGACATAGTGCCACACAAATACAGTTAACTCATCTTTGACAAATGATGCAAAGGTAACTTAATGGAGATAGTCTTTTCAACAAATGGTGCTGGAATAATTGGAAATACACACACACACACAAACATGTACACAGACCTTACCACTGTCACAAAAATTACCTCAAAACCAATCACAGACCTAAATGTAAAACACAAAAGACTTCTATAACAAAACAGGAGAAAATTTAGATGATGTTGGGGTTGGCGATGAGTCTTTAGATATAATCCAAAAGCACAATCCACACACAAAAAGATATTGATGTTGTACTTTATTAAAATTGAAAACTTCTGCTCTTCAAAAGGCACTATTAAGTAAATGGAAAGATATGCCGCAGACAGCAAGAAAGCATTTGCAAAACGCTTATCTTTCTGAAAAAGGACTGGTATTCTAAATATACCAAGAACTCTTAAGCTCAGTCAGAAGGGTGCCTGGGTGGCTCAGTCGGTTAAGCATCTGGCTTTGGCTAGGGTTGTGATCCAAGGGTCCTGGGATCGAGTCCATATTGGACTCCCTGCTTCTCCTCCTCCCTCTGCCCCTCCCCCTGCTCGGGCTCTCTCTTAAATAAAATCTTAAAAAAAAAAACCCTCAATCAGAAAACAACCTAATTAACATATGAGCAAAGATCTGAATAGACACCTTACCAAAAATGATATAAAGATGTCATAGGAGCATACAAAAAGTGCTCAGCATCATGTCATTAGGGAACTGCAAATAAAAGCGAGATACCACTACCTACCTATTAGGATGGCTAAAATCCAGAATGTGAACTAAACTTTGGAGAGCATGTGGAGCAACAAGAACTGTCATTCATTGTTGGTGGGAATGTAAAATGGTACAGCCACTTTGGAAGACAGTTTGGAAGTTTTTTTGGTAGTGTTTTGTTTTTAAAGATTTTATTTATTTGACAGAGAGAGAAGACAAACAGGGGGAGCCTAAACAAAGGGAGAGGGAGAAATACTGCTGAGCAGGGAGACTGATGCAGGACTGGATCCCAGGACCCTGGGACCATGACCTGAGCCGAAGGCAGTTGCTTAACCGACTGAGCCACCCAGGGGCCCCAGTTTGGAAGTTTCTTACAAAACTAAACATAATTTTACCTTATGAGCCAGCAATCACATTCCTTGGTTTTTATACAACAGATTTGAAAATTTATTTCCACATAAAATCTGCATGCAAATGTTTATAGCAGCTTTATTCACAATGGTCAAAAACCAGAAGCAAGCAAGATGTCCTTCAATAGGGAAATGAATAATCTTGCCATTCACACAGTAGACTACCACTCAGCAGTAAAAGGGAACAATTTGATACATACAACAAATGGATGAATCTCAAATTAAGACACAAATAAGTATGTACTCTATGATTCCATTTATATGAAGTTCAAGAACAGACAAAACTAATCTGTGACAATGGACAGATCAATGTTTACCCTGGTAGGGGGCGGAGGGGTGTTGACTACAAAGGAGCACTCTTTCTAGGGTTATGGTAATGTTACATATGTCTTTATTTGGATGTCAGCTAAGGGTGTATGTATTTGTCAAAAAGTATAAAGCTATTAAGATTTGGGTATTTTGCTCCACATAATTGTATCACAATAAAACTGGTTATTTGAAAGAGAAAGTCAAGATAGTGGCTATTTTGGGGAAGGTAGAGTTGTGATTGGGATGCGGCAGTTGTGGGGCTTCTGAAGTGATTGTTTAACAAAGTTCTATTTTTCACCCTGGGTGGTAATTTCAAAGTTGTTCTTTTAAAAAGTTATGAAGCAGGCACCTGGGTGGCTCAGTTGGTTAAGCGACTGCCTTCGGCTCAGGTCATGATCCTGGAGTCCCAGGATCGAGTCCTGCATCGGGCTCCCTGCTCAGCAGGGAGTCTGCTTCTCCCTCTGACCCTCCCCCCTCTCATGTGCTCTCTCTCATTCTCTCTCTCTCAAATAAGTAAATAAAATCTTAAAAAAAAAAAAAGTTATGAAGCTATACATTTTTTCCATGTAGTTTTCTGTATCTGTGCTGTAATTTACAATAAAAGAGTACAAAAAGAATACATCCTTTCAAAGGTGTCCATTTTTTCAGATTGAACTGTATAATCTTTAACTTTTAATCTCTAAAATTGTGTGATTCTATATTATTACTGTGATAAAATCACTGAAAATGCAAATACTATAAGGTATTTCCCTATTTAATGAAGTTTTGAAATATCCAGGTTTTAAAATATATATATATGAAAGATTTTCTAGACAAAGCAGATGGGTTAAAACTGTTTTTCTTCCAGATTTATGTTTCTTTGATTTTCCACTGTAGAGAAAAGAAGCCAAATCCAAGTCTTACCTCAAATATATTTCCAATTCTTTCTAATCTTTAAGTTTATGAATGATACTTTTCTGGACCAAAAGTCAGTTGGTCTCTGGACTATCTCCTGTCTATAAATCACTGGAAAGCACAATGTAATATCAGCAATTAAAAAGTTATGTACAAATACATGTCCATATAAAGAACATAAATGTACAAAAGAGTTGTATCTGTAATAACCAAACCTACTAACAGCCTGAATGTCTTTCTACAGGTGAACGGATGAACAACTTGTGGAACATCCATGCAGTGGAGAGCTTGGTACTCAGCAACAAAAAGCAATTAACTCTAGAAACGGATAAATCTCAGGATAAATTTCCATTATGCTGAGTAAAAGAAAGCACATTCCCTTTCTCAAAGAATACATTATATGACTTCACTAAAATACAATTCCAAAAAATGCAAACTCATCTAGTGACAGAAAGCAGACCAATGTTTGTCTGAAGGTGGGGGGCAGGTAGGGGCGAGAAGGAAGAAATCAGAAGCACCAGGAGAAACTTGGTTCTGATGGCGATGTTCACTTTGACCACAGTGATGGTGAAATGGCCATGCATGTACGTCAAATCTTATCAAATTGTGTATTTTGAGATGTTTAGTTTATTGTAGGTTAGTCCTCAATAAAGCTGTTTTTAAACAACATAGTATACACAGACAAGACTCTCCCAACTTCTGACTGTATATATAAGGCAAAGAAATACTGAAAACGCTATTGTTCCAACCTGCACTGACAAGCTTCCTTTGATGAGTTGTCTAAGTTTTGTTCAAATTGTGGTGACAATACTTTTGGAGAGAACAGGTCTGTAATGTAGGATCCCAAGTACCTGAATCATAGCTAGCACACCACGAGATCACTGGGGCAGTATGTGCACGGGAGAAACTGAGGCAAAGGAACGTTCTAGCACAGTCTAGCAGACTATACTGGTGTCTAGCAAACAACCAATAATACCTTTTAAAGTTGGTTCCATGAAGCAGCGGCGATTATTCTGAGGAATTCTTAGCCTAGGCTACACAGGCCTATGTGGCCTAAGCAGAAGCCCGCTTTGCCTCTTCTCCAGTGCTATTCCAGATGAGAGCTTACCATTTCAACTGGAGGAAGCCTGCTGCAGGTGAGCCAGAGCGTTGGTCCCAAAGACCTGGTCAGAACTGGCACAGACTCCCTGTCTTAAATCTGTTCAGGTCAGGGCAAAGAGGAGAGCTCCAGGCCCACGCTGGCACTGCAGGTCCTCAGGAAAGAGAACATCCAGCTAGAAGGGACAGAGATGCTTGCTTGTATTCAAAGGAAGCAAGCCTAGCTACTATACCATTCAGGCGGCTCAGAGGAAGCAACAGTAACCTTGTGAAGAAAATCCGCCCTCCATGCCAGTTCCATCCCAACTCCTAATTATTCTAGAATTTGACAAATTTATACCTGCAATGGGACAAAATATAGTCTTGTATTTAAGATAACCAAGATCCAACAGACTTTACCATGGTGACATCTTCAAAATACCAGAATAGGTGGAACCCATTTATGTGGAGTAACAAAACTTTAGCAGAGTAGACTCTCAACATTGTGTAAGAAATTACAGTGGGACACACACTCACGTGGTGATCAGCATGGCACGGACTTACTTTATAAAAAGATGCAAACTGCTCATGTACAAAAACCTCTTTGAGTCCTTTATTAACATTTGGAGATGTGCGGTACGTACAATTAACAGCATCACACCAGCTACAGAAGTACAAATAACCGAGAACGTACTTCAGAACAAGGATCTCAGAGCAATTTCAGATGTTGCCTGCTCTGAACCTCCACAAAAACCCAACTCTGACACACGCGGGACAGACACTATAACAATTTCACTTTGAAATGGTTCTTTAAAAAAAGGACAATTAATAGTTCAAACCCTTTAGAGTGTGAGATGTGGCAAGTCTCTTGGTGCCATGGCACTGCTGTAAAAGGCCGGCTCAGGCATCTGAAGGTCAGACAGAGTAAGACCCGGCTGGGATGAGGGGAAGAGGTTTGATTTTCAGTGTAGAGCGATAACAGATGGTCCAAGTGGATACTTTCAGTCCAGGCTCAGTATGGGTCCTGCAGGAGTCCACCAGATAAATAGAGTTTATAAACCAGAAGGCTGAAAACTGGCAGCCATTCATTTGTGTCACTGATTCTAACTGGCAGACACTGATGCATCAGGAGTCATTTATGACACAGCGAGTTTAAGAGGGATACGCCTGAAAGAGAGAATGGAGTTCACTGCGTCAGAATAGCTCTGATCCATTTGTGCCACTGGGTACCATGGGTCCCTCTGCTTTCTTGTGTGAATTAAGGAACACTTCCTTTATTTCAATGTTCCACTTTGAAAATAACCAAAACCCTCCCCCCACCCCACCATCATTCTTCATAAATTCTGTTTCCAAAGTCCTGATTCTTCTGGGTCTAGACTTTTTCCTTTCGCTTCAATTTTGACACCTTCTTGACAGTCCCGTTCTTGTTTAGAAGCTTCAGGACGCGGTCTTTATGATCTAAAACCTTAAGCATGGAGTCTCTGGCCTCACTGATCTGGTCCATCACAAGTTTACACCGCTGCATATTTCCCTGCAACAGAAGACATCATCAACAATCAGTAATCGGGAAACCACCAGGCTTTCAAATAACTTTTCACCTATGGACAGGCCATTTTGAGGCTTCCACATAGAAAAAATGTTTTAGTCTTTCTTGGTAATGCACGCTAAAGTAAATAGGTTTTTCTTTTTTTAAGATTTATTAATGTATTTGAAAGAGAGCGTGTGCAAGCGGGGGTGGGGTGGGGGGCTAGGAGGAGCAGAGGGGGAGGGAGTCTTAAGCAGACTTCCTCCCGAGCACGGAGCCCAGCGTGGGGATTGATCCCATGACCCGTGAGATTGTGACCTGAACTGAAACCAAGAATTGGACGCTCAACCAATGAGCCACCCATGCGCCCCAAAGAGTAGGTTTTTACTAAAAATATTAGTGAAAGAGGGAGGGAAATGGGAGAAGTAAGACCGTCTAGTGACAACCCCATAAACTGGATGATCAGAGGGAAAGGGCTATGTCAAACCTGTATCAGTTCATTTATTCGGTGTAGATCATCATCAGTTGCTGCTTTTTTCTTTGGGATAATCCCTTCCTGTAGGTTGGTGAGTCTTTCATAAACATCATGTTCTAGATTTGTCTGCAACACACAAGAGGATGGGCATCATGGCCTCAGAGATACTTTTCCTTGGTAACCTCAGGCAAATGCACCCACCTTGAATCACTTCTGTAAACTGGGATGAGAGCTGTTTGGGTGATAGAATCCTTTCTCCCGAGGACTAGGGCACTAATGTACAGCAAGGGAAATTGATCAACAACGATTAATAGGACAACCTGTCATAATTTAGGGCCCATCTTCAAGGATAACTTTTAAATACTGCCCTGAATTCACAACTGCTCTAAAAAAAGTCTAAAGGTTTCATAGAAACATGCTTTTCTAAATAACAAAAAGTAGCCATGGAACTACTTTTTTTTAAAGATACTCATAAAAGACATTGTTCTTCAGATCACAGCTACTCCAAAGATGGGAAAACTTCATGAGGTTGTCGTTTTGATTGCCCCCCGCCCCTTCACCTCCTTGGTGAAGGAAGGATTCCCGCCCTAGGGTTATGGAGACGGACAAGTAACACCCGCCAACACTGGACACAGGAGATCAATAGCAGTTTACTAGTCAATATACTCACAGCCCAGGGGAGGAGGACACCACACACCACGCAGGGCCACGCAGGGGCTGCACTCAGGAACAGAGTGAACAAGCAGGGGCTGTAGGAGGCAGGCTTTGTAGTATCGAGAGGGAGAGGTGTTCCCTGGTTACCATGGGGATTGTGACAGCTTATTTGAACAATATTGCAAACTGGCAGGGAACTAAAGCCCACTGATCAGGAAGAAGTGGGAGTTGAGCCTGGTCCCTCTGATAAGGAGCATTGTGGGGAGCAAGGACTTACAGTTAGGCCATTTGAAGCTGTTTCAGATTCACAGCAACACAAAATATGGAACCTTAACTGTAGGTCTTATACACAGTTGTTCAGTGTATTTTGGTTCTTGGTACCAGACTAAGATATGTTCGAATTATATCTATGGGATAAATATAGTAATTACAATATTATATCATATATTATACATAAAAATTCTGCATGATCCATGCTAATTGGGAATGCTTCAGAATTACTTAAAAGGAAACACTCTATGAACTCAGATGCCTCCAGCATCTGTTCCTCTCTTCAGCAGGACGTAACAACTACTAGAACTCTACCCACCAGCTGTAGCAACTGAGCAGCACAGAGGTGAACTTTCCAGCCTTGAGCACGACAGGATACCCCTTTCTGGTTAGCTATTTCCTGCAGCATAGCTTTCTTCTCTTCTGGAACCATAAAAAAATAAAAATAAAAAGTATATTTCAATTTTTATAAAGTTCAAATAATTCGGGTTCAAGCTACCGATGCACTACTATTTTATCAAGAATTTCTTTACTTAAATATCTTTAAATAATTACGAACAGAGGTCACAACATGAATAAAAGTTTCTCCTTTTGTTCACCCCAAAAGAATGCTGTAAAGATGTACTCTGCTAATCTAGTGAGTTTGAAAGAGAGCGAATTAATATTCTAATCTCTTAAAGGAAGGGAAATAGTCTCTGGTGGTCTGGAGCCTTGCTCATGTGTGATGTTTGCAAGCATGTGGAGAATTGGGCATGAAGTTTTAGAAGCTTTTTGGTGTTACCTAGATCTTGGAGAAATGAAAGGAATCAAATTTGAATAGCATTTCACATTTGGATAGAAAAGTCCAGCAACCAGAACTGTAGTAAAATAAATATGAAACGTATCATTTGGATTGGGGAGAGGGAAAGCAGGATTGAAGGGTACTTGTCAAAGGTGAGTTGAGCTGTGTATCTGAAGTTTTAACTACTCTTTAACTACAACTTAAAATGTATTTATAGGGGCACCTGGGTGGCTCAGTCAGTTAAACGTCTCCCTTTGGCTAAGGTCATGATCCCAGGGTCCGGGGATTGAACCCTGCGTCGGGCTCCTTGCTCCTCGGGAAGTCTGCTGCTCCCTCTGCTTGTGTTCTCTAATAAATAAATAAAATCTTAAAAAGTGTATTTATACATTAATTAAAAATTTAGATAATAAAAATTTAAAAATATTTTTAAAATTTTACTTTATTTAAAAATTTATTCTTGAAAAGACTATATATTTGTCAAAACGCACAGAATGTAGAACACCAAGACTGAGCACTAATGTAAGTGATGAACTTTGGGTGATAATGATGTGTTGGTGTAGGTTCATCAAATGTACCAAATGTACCACTGTGGTGGGGTGTTGATAGCTGTGCATGTGTGGGGACTGGGGGTACATGCGAAATCCCTGTACCTTCTTTTCAATTTTGTTGTGGAACTAAAACTGCTCTAAGAAGTTCATCAATTAAAAAAAACTCAACCTCTTCTAGTAGGCAAATATTAGCGTGCATATGATTTAAAGATAACTTCTGAGGTAATTGGAAATTCACATACAGTTAGTTGTAGGAAAGAACACAGAGATCCTAAGTACCCCCCCCCTTTTTTAAAGATTTTATTTATTTATTTGAGACAGAGAGAATGAGAGAGAGCATGAGAGGGAGGAGGGTCAGAGGGAGAAGCAGACCCCCTGCTGAGCAGGGAGCCCGATGCGGGACTCGATCCAGGGACTCCAGGATCATGACCTGAGCTGAAGGCAGTTGCTTAACCAACTGAGCCACCCAGGCGCCCGAGCCCCCCCCCCTTTTTAAAAAAGATTTTATTTATTCGTTTGAGACACAGAGATACAGAGAGAGAGCACGAGCAGGGGGAGAGGCAGAAGGAGAAGCAGGCTCCCTGCTGAGTCAGAAGCCGGATGTGGGGCTCAATCCCAGGACCCTGGGATCATGACCTGAGCAAGGCAGATGCTTAACCATCTGAGCCACCCAGGTGCCCCAATCCTAAGTACTCTTTACCTGACTTCCGCCAATGGCAGCATCTTGTAAAACTACAGTACAATACCACAACCATGATGATGATGCAGTCTGACTATTCAGATTTCACCAGTTTCAGATGTACTTGAGCATTTCATTTTAAACATTTGAAAAAACGTTTTAGTTTGACATAATGAGATTCAGAAGATGCTGCAAAGATGGTATAAGGATATACCTGGTAAGAGACTAACAAATCAAAAATTCCTATAGCTCAATAATAAAAAGAAACCAATTAAAAAGGGCAAAGGATCTGAACAGGTATTTCTCCAAAAAAGATATAAAAATGGCCAATAAGTATGTTCCAGTTTCTGCCTATTCCAAAAGAAGTTTCTATGAACAGCTGTGTACAGATTTTTGTGGGGACACACAGGTTTTGATTTTTCTGGGATAAATGCCCAGGAGTATAACTGTTAGGTCATATGGTAAGTGTATGTTCTAGTTTTTATGAAACTGCCAAACTGTTTTCCAGAGCAGCTAGCTCAGCAAAGTACAAGAGACAACGGACCTGTGGCATGACAGCGCTCCTGCTAACCTGCTCTCCAGTGAAACTGGTGAAAATTTTAAAAATAACTATTTAGACCTATGGATAGGCTCCTAAGCGGAAACAGAAAATCTATTCATGCAATATCTATTCAAGCAAATCTGTGGTAAGAACAGTGAGTTCAGGGCGCCTGGGTGGCTCAGTCGTTAAGCGTCTGCCTTCGGCTCAGGTCATGATCCCAGGGTCCTGGGATCGAGCCCCGCATTGGGCTCCCTGCTCAGGGGGAAGCCTGCTTCTCCCCTTCCCACTCTCCCTGCTTGTGTTCCCTCTCTCGCTGTCTCTCTCTGTTAAAAAATAAATAAAATCTTTAAAAAACAAAACAGTGAGTCCATCGTATCTGAATCAAGACCACTCCCTCTTTTCCTCTCCCAGCTCAGTGAGGTGGATCTCCACGCAGACTGCTGCAGCCCAGAACATGGGGTTCCCTCTCCTCCAGCTGCCAAGTGGAAGGCTATCTTCCCAGGAGGAGCAGGTCATCAGCATTTCCCATCCTGCTCCCCGCTACTCAGGCTAAGTCCTAGGTGAGTACAACTGAGATGAAGGGGCTCTCTTCTGTTCGATCCCTAGTCTAGAATGGAGACTGTACCTTAGGGCAAGGTGTGCAGAGAACACTGTGAAACTTTGTGAAGTGGTGGTTTTATGCTAGGAGAGGCAAGCCAAGAGGACCCCATGCTGCTCACTCCTCTTCCCCTCCACTTGATGCTCACCTCCTAGAGTAGGGTGTTACTTAGAGAGAAGGCTGCCATTGTCCTCACCCCACCTCCAGAGGCCTAGCTCAGAGATTCTGCCTGGGGGAGAAACAGCCCATATAACAGGCAGCTTCTAATCTTTTCCTAAAGGAACTGACTCCATTTGCCACAGACTATGAAGCTGAAACCTAAAGGTGCTCCTAAGGAAGAGTGGAGGTTGTAGTGAAAGGCAATTAGGAGATTTGTAGATCAAATGAAGATACAGCCAGGCGCCTGGGTGGCTCAGTTGGTTAAGCGACTGCCTTGGGCTCAGGTCATGATCCTGGAGTTCCCGGATCAAGTCCCGCATCGGGCTCCCTGCTCAGCGGGGAGTCTGCTTCTCCCTCTGACCCTCCCCCCTCTCATGTGCTCTTTCTCTCTCATTCTCTCTCAAATAAATAAATAAAATCTTAAAAAAAATAAAAAAGAAGATACAGTCTAGACTGTGGGCTGACTAGTTTGTAGGAGAGAACAAAGAGTATGATGGCTGAGAGGAGTCCTCTTGGGGGCAGAACAAATATCAGACAATGACTTCAGTAACTACTCTGAAAGGAGCTATGATTTGACTGGAATAGTTTGCAGAGGAATGTAATTTGTGTTCCAGAGCACATTCCGGTAGTGTTCTGGTAGAGCAAACAGCACGTAATTAGCGGGGCTAATTAGCTGGGTGTGGTCAGGAAAAGAGCGGGTGAGAGCTCTCCCAGTGCCACAGTCATCCCAGGATGACTGCCGGCATACCTGAAGCTATGCCTCCCTAAGGAACAACATCAAAGGCTCAACACTCCTGGTGGTGGAGGTGATGAGACTTCACTAAAATAATCTAACCAGTCACTACACAAATAAACAAGCAAATAACAATAATAAGCCTGGAGTGGGGTGGGGAAAGACTAGTATCCAGAGTTATCTAGAATGTCTAGTTTCCAACAAAAAATTATGAGGCATGCAAAGAAATAAAGAAGTGTGACCCATACATGGGGGGAAGAAAGCAGGCAACAGAAAGAGCGACCAGATGTCAAATTTACCAGAAAAAGATTTCAAAGCAGCCATTATAAAGAAATACACTGAATGGAAGGGACGTAGGAGTGAAGAAGGAAGGTATGATGATCATGTCAAGTTAAGTAGAGAAATCAATAAAGAGACAGAAATTATAAAAAGAAAGGAACCAAACGGAAATTCTGGAGTTAAAAAGTAAAATAAAATACTTAAAAAAAATTCACTTAGAGGAACACAACAGTAGGCGGGAACTGGTACAAAAGAGAATTAGTCAAGTTGAAGACAGACTGATAGAGATTATGCAGGCTGAAGAACAGAGTAAAAAGAATAAGAAAAATAAGTAGGGCCTCAGAGAAATGTGAGACACTATTAAAAGCCTCAACACACAGGTAATGGGAGTACCAGAAGAAGAGAGAAAGAAATATTCAAAGAAAAAACATGGCTATGTCCCCAATTTACTGAAAAACAATAACCCAAATATCCAAGGAAGTCCAGGAACTCCAAGTATGAGAAATGCAACCATCTCAGAGAATCGACAGTTGACTTTTAAGGAGAAATGAGGGAGGCCAGAAGGCACTGTGACTACAGGTTCAAAGTGCTTAAAGGAATGTACAAGAAATCTAGTTTCTCTGCATCCTCACCAGCATTTAGCATTATCAGTATTTTTGTTTCAGCTGTTTTGATAGGTGTGTAGTGACACCTCAATTTCAATTTCTTTAATGGCTCGTGATGTTGAACATTTTCTAAAAAATAAATTTTATGGTCCAGGACCCAACGAAAATAAATACAGTACATTTTACTTGTTATGTCTCCTTCGACAACTCTTGGCTTGATGGTTTCTCAGATGGTCCTTGCTTCTGATGACCTTGACAGTTTTGAAGACTACTGGTCAAGTAATTTTGCAGGCTGCCATTCTATTTGGATTTGCCTAATGTTTCTCTCAGGATTAGAGTGTAGTTATGAGAGGGGACATAGAGGGAAAGTGGCAAAGTGGGTATATACTATTTTTAAAAAAAACTCCAGTGTACATATTAGTTTCAGGTGTATGATATAGTGATTCAACAACTCTATACATTACTCAGTGCTCATCATAACAAGTGCACTCTTAATCTTGTTCACCTATTTCACCTCTGGCCCCCACCCACCTCCCCTCTGGTAACTATCAGTTTCATCAGTTCGTTCTCTAACTATAGTTAAGAGTCTATTTCTTGGTTTGTCCCTCTTTTTTCCTTGTTTTTATAACTCCACGAGTGAAATCATATGGTATTTGTCTTTCTCTGACTTATTTCACTTAGTGTTATACCCTCTAGATCCATCCAGGTTGTTGCAAATGGCAAGATTTTCATTCATTTTTATGGCTGAGTAATATTCCCTTGTGTATATATATCACATCTTCTTTATCCATTCACCTGCCAATAGACCCTTGGGTTGCTTCCATAGTTTGGCTATTGTAAATAACACTGAAATAAACAAAGGGGTGCATATAGCTTCTCAAATTAGTGTTTTCAAATTCTTTGGGTAAATACGCAGTCGTGGAATTACGAGATCATATGGTCATTCCATTTTTAATTTTTTAAGGAGCCTCCATACTGTTTTTCACAATGGCTGCACCAGTTTGCATTTCTATCAATAGTGTGTGAGGGTTCTTTTTTCTTCACATCCTTGCCAACACCTGTCGTTTCTTGTGTTTTTGATTTCAGCCATTCTGACAGGTGTGAGGTGCTATCTCATTGTGGTTTTGATTTGCATTTCCCTGATGAGCGATGCTGAGGATTTTTTCATGTGTCTGTTGACCATCTGGATGTCTTCTTTTGAGAAATGCCTCTTCATGTCTTCTGCCCATTTTTAAATTGGATTATTTGGGGTTTTCTGGTGTTGAGTTTGAGAAGTTCTTTTTTTTTTAAGATTTTATTTATTTATTTGACAGAAAGAGAGAGAGCACAAGTAGGCAGAGCAGGAGGGAGAGGGAGAAGCAGGCTCCCTGCTGAGCAGGGAGCCCGATGCGGGGCTTGATCCCAGGAACCTGGGATCATGACCTAGCCGAAGGCAGATGCTTAACTGACTGAGCCACCCAGGCGCCCAAGTTATGGAAGTTCTTTATGTATTTTGGATACTAACCCTTTATCAGACAGGTCATTTGCAAATATCTCCTACCGTTCAGTAGGCTTTTAGTTTTATTGATTGTTTCCTTTGCTGTGCAGAAATTTTTATACTGATGAAGTCCCAATAGATTATTTTTGCTTTTGTATCCCTCACCTTAGGAGACATAAATAGAAAAAATGTGGCTGCAGCTGATGTCGGAGAAATTACTGCCTGTTCTCCTCTGGGATTTTTATGGTCTCAGGTCTCATATTTAGGTCCTTAATTCATTTTGAGTTTACTTTTGTGTATGGTCTAAGAATGTGGTCCAGTTTCATTCTTTTGCATGTTGCTGTCCAGTTTTCCCAATACCATTTGTTGAAGGGACTTTTTCCCAATGCATATTCTTGCCTCCTTTTGTCAAAGATTAAGTGACCATATAATCGTGTTTATGTATGGGCTCTCTATTCTGTTCCAATGATCTGTGTCTGTTTTTTTGACAGTACCATACCGTTTTGCTTACTGGTTTTGTACTGTATCTTGAAATTTGGAATTGTGACATTGTGACACCTCTAGTTTTTCTTTTTCAAGATTGCATTGGCTATTCAGGGTTATTTGTGGTTCCGAACAAATTTTAGGATTATTCATTCTAGTTGTGTGAAAAATGCTGTTGGCATTTTGAAAGGGATTACATGAAATCTGTAGATTGCCCTGGGTAGTAATGACATTTTAACAATATTTGTTCTTCCAATCCATGAGCATGTAGTATCTTTCCATTTGTGTCATATTCAATTTCTTTCATCAGTATTTTATGGTTTTCAGAGTATAGGTCTTTCATCTCCTTGGTTAAGTTTATTCCTAGGTATCTTACTATTTTTGGTGTACTTGTAAAAGGGACTGTTTTCTTAATTTCTCTTTCTGCTATTTCATTAATAAGTATATAGAAACAAACAGATTTCTGTATATTGATTTTGTATCCTGCAACCTCACTGAATTGCATTATCAGTTCTAGTAGTTTTTAGTGGACTCTTTCAGGTTTTCTATGTATAATATCATATCATCTACAAATAGTGAAAGTTTTCCTTCTTCCTTCTCAATTTGGATGCCTTTTATTTCTTTTTCATGTCTGACTGCTGTGGCTAGGACTTCCAGTATTATGTTGAATAAAAGTGGTGAAAGTGGACATCCTTGTCTTATTCCTGATCTTTGCAGAAAAGCTCCCAGTTTTTTACCATTGAGTATGATATTAGCTGTGGGTTTTTCAGATATGGCCTTTATTATGCTGAGGTATGTTTCCTCCAAACCTATATTGTTTATCATGAATGGATGTTGTACTTTGTCAAATGTTTTTTCTGCACCTACTGAAATGATTGTATGGCTTTTTTCCTTTCTCTTGTTGATGTGATGTATTATGTTGATTGATTTGTGAATATTGAACCACCCTTGCATCCCAGGAATAAATCCCATTTGATTGTGGCAAATGATTTTTTTAAACATATTGTTGGATTCAGTTTGTTAATATTTCGTCAAGGATTTTTACCTGTATGTTCATCAGAGATATTGGCCTGTAGTTCTTTTTTTGTGGCGTCTTTATCTTGTTTTAGTATCAGCGTAATGCTGGCCTCAGAATGAATTTGGAAGCTTTCCTTCCTCTTCTATTTTTGGAATAGTTTGAGAAGAATAGGTATGAACTCTTCTTTAAATTCACCTGTGGAGCTGTCTGGTCCTGGACTTTTGTTTGACGGGAGTTTTCTGATTACTGATTCAATTTCATTGCTGGTAATTGGTCTGCTCAAATTTTCTCTTTCTTCCCGATTCAGTATTGGCAAGTTATGTTTCTAGGAATTTATCCATTTCTTCTAGGTTGTCCAATTTGTTGGCATATTTTTCATAATATTCTCTTGTATTCCTTTGTATTTCTGTGGCGTCAGTTGTTCTTTCTCCTGTTTCATTTCTGTTTGAGTCTTCTCTTTTTCTTTTGAGGAGTCTGGTTAAAGGTTTATGAATTTTGTTGATGTTTTCAAAGAACAAGCTCCTCGTTTCATCAATTTGCTCTATTAAGTTTCTATCTCATTTCTTTTTTTTTTTTAAAGATTTTTTATTTATTCATTTGAGAGAGAGAGAGAGAGAGCAGGCAAGAGCATGAGCAGGGGGGAGGGGCAGAGGGAGAAGCAGGTTCCGATGCGGGACTCGATCCTAGGACCCTGGGATCATGACCTGAGCCGAAGGCAGACACGTAACCAACTGAGCCACCCAGGCACCCCTCTATCTCATTTATTTCTGCTCTAATCTTTATTTCCTTCCTTGTACTGGTTTGGGGTTTGTGTTAGGTTGTTTACTTCAGATTTTTCTTGCTTCTTGAGATTGGCCTGTATTGTTACAAGCTTCCCTCTTGGAATACCTTTTGATGCATCCCAAAGATTTTGGGTCACTGTGTTTTTTCAGTTGTCTCTATGTATTTTTTGATTTCCTCTTTGATTTCTTGGTTGACCCATTCATTGTTTACTAGCATGTTGTTGAATGTCCATGTATTTGTGTTTTTTCCAGATTTTTTCATGTGGTTGATTTCTAGTTTCACAGCACTGTAGTCAGAAAAGATGCATGGCTGTTTTCCCGTAGCCAATTGAGCAGTGCTATTAATGACAAGACTAGTTATAAGGACAAAGTTTCCATGTTTCTTTTTTTTATAAAATTGGAACCATCAGCTGGTAGCCTCTTAGGGAGCAAAACCAGGATATCTAGCTATTATGTAATGTGTCTAGAAGGTGACATGAACAAAAATGAGAAGCACAGCCACTTGCATTTTATGAACCATTCATATGACAAATATTATATTTTGCTATAACCTTTGACTAAATTGAAGAAAAGATGGATTTAATGAAACAAATGAAGTTATTTCACATACACATTAGAACATTATATGCTGTTATGCTTTGGTGCTTATTCTCTAGCACTTGGTCCTCATAGTAGATTCAGGTATATTTTTAGAAGTCTGTAACCTTTTCCTAACAATGGTCTTAATAAATATTGTTCTTGATAAAAAAAAAAAATAAGAAAAGATGCATGGTATGACTTCAATCTTTTTTAATTTATTAAGACTTGTTTTGTGACCTAACAGGTGATCTATTCTGGAGAATGTTCTAAATGCACTTGAAAAGAATGTGAATTCTGCTGTTTTGGGATAGAATGTTCTGAATATATCCGTTAGATACGTTTGGTCCACTGTGTCATTCAAAGCCACTGTTTCCTTGATTTTCTGTTTGGATGATTTATCCATTGATGTAAGTGGGGTGTTAAAGTCCTCTACTATTATTGTATTACTATTGACTATTTCTTTTGTTTGTTATTAGCTGCTTTATGTATTTGCATGCTCCCATGTAGGGTGCATAAATATTTACAATTGTTACATCTTCTTGTTGGATTGCTCCCTTTATGATTATATAGTGTCCTTCTTTGTCTCTTTGTTACAGTCTTAGTTTTAAAGTCTATTTTGCCTGATATAAATATTGCTACTCTGCCTTTCTTTTCACTTCCATTTGCATGATAAATGCCTTTCCATCCCTTCACCTTCCATCTACATGTGTCTTTAGGTTTGAAATGAGTCTCTTGTAGGCAGCATACAGATAGGTCTTGCTTTTTTTTTTTTTTTATAAAGATTTTGTTTATTTATTTGTCAGAGAGAGAGCGCGCACAGCAGGGGGAGCAGCAGAGGGAGGGGGAGAAGCAGGCTTCTGGCTGAGCAAGGAGCCTGATGTGGGACTTGATCCCAGGGTCCTGGGATCATGACCTGAGCCAAAGGCAGATGCTTAACTGACTGAGCCACCCAGGCATCCCTAGGTTTTGCTTTTTTATCCATTCTGTTATCCTCTGTCTTTTGGTTGGAATGTTTAGTCCATTTACATTCAAAGTAATTACTGATAGGTATCAATTTGCCATTTTGTTAGCTTATTTTTTTTCCCAGAGAGCGAAAGCATGCACATGAGGAGGGTGGTGGGAAAGGAGGGGCAGAGGAAGAAGAATCGCACGAAGGCTTGATCTCATGACCCTGAGATCATGACCTGAGCCAAAATCAAGAGTTTCATGCTCAGCCGACTTAGCCACCCAGGTACCCGCTGTTACTTGTTTTATGGTTGTTTTTGTGGTTTTTCTCTGTTGCTTTCTTCTCTTGCTCTCTTCTCTCATGGTTTGCTGGCTTTCTTTAGTGATATACTTGGATTACTTTCTCTTTATTTATTGCGTATCTATTACCAGTTCTTGATTTGTAGTTATTAGCAGGTTTATATATAAAACACCTTACACACATAGCAGTGTATACTGACAGTTGCTTAAGTTTGAACAGAAGGGTATACTATTAAACATGATCTTTCACTATTCATATTGACCTTGAGCACCTGGCTGAGGTGGTGTTTTGTCAGGTATATACATTATAAAGTTACTCCTTCACCCATCAAATTAAACTCTGTAAGAAAGTCTATGTGCAGACCACACTTAAGGCCTGGAAATTTCTATTCCCTTGAACATCTTCTTGTGCATGTCATCCAAGTTATCCTCTTTGGTGAAATGTCTCTTCATGCCTTTTTGTCCCTTTTCTAATTGGATTATGGTTTTTATTTACTGTTAAGTACTGAAAGTTCCTAATACATATATTCTAGATATGAGCCCTTTATGAGATATGTGGTTTGGTAATACTTTCTCCCAGTCTATAGTTTGTCTTTCCATCTTCCTAACAGGATCTTTCAGAGATAAAAAGTTTTTATTAAGTCCAGTTTATTTTCCTTTCCTTTTGTGGACAGTGTTTTTGGTGTCATGTCTAGGAAATGTTCACCATGCCCTAGGTTGTGAAGACTTTATCTTGGGTTTTCTTCTAAAAGTTTAGTAGTTTCACATTTCATATTTAAATCTATTATCCGTTTTAAAGATTTTATTTATTTATTTGACAGAGAGAGATAGCGAGAGCAGGAACACAAGCAGGGGGAGTGGGAGAGAGAGAAGCAGGCTTCCCGCCAAGCAGGGAACCCAATGTGGGGCTCGATCCCGGGACCCTGGGATCATGACCTGAGCTGAAGGCAGACGCTTAACGACTGAGCCACCCAGGCACCCCTCTATTATCCATTTTAAGTTATCTTCTGTATAAGGTGTGAGGATTAAGTTAGGGTCTTTGGCTCTCTCTTTTTTTTTAAACTTATGGATTTCCAGCACCATCTGTTGAAAATAAGACTCTCCTTCCTCCACTGAATTTTTTTTTCATTGGGTCAAAAATCAGTTAAGCATATTTGTCTGGGTCTATTTCTGCATTTTCCATTCCACTCCATTTATATGTATATCCTTCTGCAAATACCACCCTGTTTAAACTACTGTAGATAAACTATGCTTTAATATCAGAAAAAATGATTTCTCTTGTTTTTCAAGGTTATTTTAACTATTCTACTTTCTATATAAAGTTTAAAATAAGATTTACTGTGTCTACAAAAACCTTTCTGTGAGTCTGGTAGAACTGTATTAAACCTATTGATCAGTCTAGGGAAAACTTACATCTTTATGTTGAGTTTCAAATCCTTGAACATTGCATGTCTTTTCATTTATTCAGATCTCTTTTATCAGCATTTTGTAGTTTATAGCAAACACATCCTATAATGTTTTGCTAGATTTATACCTAAATAGGTCATTTCTGGAGGATCAACTGCAAATGCCATTATGTTTTCAATATCAGTTTGCACAAGTTCATTCCAAATATCTAAAATTAAAATTGATTTTTGTGTGCTGACATCGTATCCTGTGACCTTGCTGAACTCGTTTACTAGTTCCAGGAGTTTTTTTTTTTTTTTTTTTTGTGGAATCCTGGAGATCTGTATGTAGACAGTGATGTCATTTGCAAATAGAGACAGTTTTATTTATTCCTTCCCAACCCATATAGTCCTTTATCTCTTTCTTGACTTAACGTGGTGTCTAGAACTTCCAGTACTAACGCTGAGTAAGAGTAGTGAGAGAGAGATCAGAGGACAGCCTAGTCTTTTGGCTAATCTCAGGTAGAAAGCATTCGGTCTTCCACTGTTAAATATAATGTTAGTTGTAGGTGTGTTGCAGACTTTTTATCAAGTTAAGGAAGTCTTCTTTCCCTGTTTTTGAGAGATTATGAAAAAGTATTGAATTTTTTTTTTTTTTAAAGATTTTATTTATTTATTCATGAGAGACAGAGAGAGAGAGAGGCAGAGGGAGAAGCAGGCTCCCAAGGAGCAGGGAGCCCGATGCGGGACTCGATCCCAGGACCCTGGGATCATGACCTGAGCCGAAGGCAGACGCTTAACCATCTGAGCCACCCAGGCGCCCGAAAAAGTACTGAATTTTGTCAAATAATTTTTCTGCATCAGTTGATATGATTATGTTTATTTTTCTTCTTTAGCTTTTGCTATGGGTTGAACTGTGTCCCCTCAAAAGACATGTTGAAGTCCTAACCCTTGTACCTATAGAGGTGACCTTATTTGGGAAAAGGGCCTTTGCAGATGTAATCGAGTCAAGAAGAAGTCTTACTGAATTAGAGGAGGCCCTAAATCAATGACAGATGTCCTTGTAAAGAGACAAAGAAAGAGATGAGACACAGAAAAGAACGCTATGTGAAAATAGAGGCAGAAACTGGAATGATGTAGTGACAAGCCAAATAATACTAAGGATTGCTGGCAACCAGCAGAAGCTAAAATGAGGCAAGGAAGGATTCTCTTCTACAGCCCTCAGAGAGAGCATGATTCTGCTGACACCTTGATTTTGGATGTCTAGCCTCCAGAACTCTGAGAGAATAAATGTGTAATTTTAGACCATTGAGTTTGTGGTACTCTGTTATAGCAGCCCTAGGAAATTAATACAGCTTGTTAATAATGGTGAATCACTGATTTTCAAATGATGACCCAGCGTTGCATAACTGGTACAACCCCACTCAATCAAGGTATAAAATGCTATTTATATGTTGCTGTATTTAATTTACTAACATTTTGTTAAAGATTTTTGCATCTATATTCATGAAGAATACTGATAATTAGTTTTCTATATTTGTACTCTCCTTGTCTGATTTTTGTGTCAGGAAAATACTGGCTTCATAAAATTAATAAGGAAATGCTTCCTCCTATATTTTAGAAGAGATTATAGAAACTGGTGTTGATTCCTCTTTAAAAGTTTAGTGGAGGGCGCCTGGGTGGCTCAGTTGGTTAAGCGACTGCCTTTGGCTCAGGTCATGATCCTGGAGTCCCAGGATCGAGTCCCGCATCGGGCTCCCTGCTCGGCGGGGAGCCTGCTTCTCCCTCTGATCCTCCTCCCTCTCATGTGCTCTCTCTCATTCTCTCTCTCTCTCTCTCAAATAAATAAATAAAATCTTAAAAAAAAAAAAAAAAGTTTAGTGGAATTTCCCAGTTAAAGTATCTGAAAATAGAGATTTCTGTTTGGAAGCTTCAAAACTATGGGTACAACTTATTGATTGGTTATGACTAACCAGAATGTCTATTTGCTTCTGGCTGAGTTTTGGCAGTTTGTGTGTTCAAGGAATTTTCTGTTATCTTTCTCTTACTGGTTTTTAGTTTGATTCCATTCTGGTCAATGAAGATACCCTGTATGATTTCAATTCTTTTAAATTTGTTGAAGTTTATATTTTATGATCCAGGATATGATTTATCTATGTTTTGTAGGCACCTGATACAACATGCATTCTGCTGCTGTTGGAAGTGTATTAAAGGTCTGTTAGATGTGGTGGTGTGTAGTCCTTGCTGATTTTTTGTCAAGTAGTTTTACTAGTTGCTGAGAGCAGGGTGTTGAAGTTCTAACTACCACTGCTCATTTGCCTACTTCTCCTTTTAGCTGTCCTATTCTTGCTTCATATATTCTGAAGCTCTTCATTTCTGTTCAGTACTTTATTAGTATGTCCTTCTTTGTCTCTAGTAATTTTCTCTCCTCTGAAGTCTACCTGATTTGACATTAACACAGCCACTCTTGCTTTATTTTTGCATTCTATGTATTATTTCCATCCTGTTACTGTCAATCCACTTGTCACTGAATCTGAAGTGAGTTTCTTAAAGACAGAATGGAGTTGGATCATTTTGTGGATCCACTCTGCCAACTGGCGTTTTAATTGGTATGTTCAGACTATTTAAGGTAATTACTGATATGTAAAGCTAAGTTTGCCATATTATTATTTGCTTTCTGTTTACTTCCTGCATTTTTTGTTCTTCCGTTTCTCTTTTCTTTCCTTCTTATGAAATTACCTGACCAATTTTTACTATTCCATCTTGATTTATATGAACATGATTTTAAAGCTTGGGCAAAGCAGATCAATAAAGTTTAATAGTCGGGGCACCTGGGTGGCTCAGTCGTTAAACGTCTGCCTTCAGCTCAGGTCATGATCCCAGGGTCCCGGGATCGAGCCCCACATTGGGTTCCCTGCTTGGCGGGAAGCCTGCTTCTCCCTCTCCCTCCCCCTGCTTGTGTTCCCTCTCTCTCGCTGTGTCTCCCTCTGTCAAATAAATAAAATCTTTAACACACAAAAAATAAAGTCTAATAATCAAGAGCCTATTTGTATCAATACTTTCAGCTGTCATATTACCTTTCTTGAGATAGTTTTTGAAGAATGAGTCCCAGAAGGCCGTAACAATCTTTCAGAATGGCTTAAAATGTTACCAGGCAATACTTTAAAACACTTTCCTGGTATGATATGGAATTCTTGTGAATTCTTCTAAAGAGACGTTTAGTAGCCCATGTCCTTCTTCCATTAAAGGCCACCACTCCCTGACCTTTGGAAATCTAGCTTGTTTTCAGAGCTCAAGGTATTTTATGAGGAAGAACCACTGCAAGGGCAGCCACCTTGGTACTTCCATTCAGAGACTAAATTGTCAGAACCCTCACCCCCGCTTGCAGACATTAGACAATACCATCCAACTCTGAGTCATCTTGAGGCTTCAAGGAAACCCTCAGAGAAATTTCCAAGTAGAATTTATGCGAGGGAGTGGGGAATGTGACCAATTCTCTGAAAACTTACACTTCTCTGTGCAATTACATTTGAGATTAATGATGCTTAAAGCCTATCAGTAGAAATATTTGTAGATATTTGCAAAGTACGATCAGCTATTTTTACTATATGTGGGTTTATTAAAATGTAATTCTCTGGGGCGCCTGGGCTGCTCAGTCGTTAAGCGTCTGCCTTCGGCTCAGGTCATGATCCCAAGGTCCTGGGATCGAGCTCCGCATCAGGATCCCTGCTCCGCGGGAAGCCTGCTTCTCCCTCTCCCACTCCCCTTGCTTGTGTTCCCTCTCTTGCTGTGTCTCTCTGTCAAATAAATAAATAAAATCTTAAAAAAAAAAAAAAAAGTAATCCTCAAGCACAACAACAAAACCATTTACTGAGTGTTTGCCCTGGACTATTTCAAGAGCTTCACATATGTTAAACAAAAGGTCTTTTCGAAAATAAACTTCCTGGGGCTTACAACGTATGTATATCTGACAGCCTCGGGACCAGTGTGGACTATGTCAAATAACAATCTAGTACAGCTCTTCCGCAACTACCCTGGGTGCTATAGAGGTCATCCTGTCACCACTTGGGTTTTTGGAAACTAGAAAATTATAATTCTAGCTTCCTATTCTACTGTGATTATAGTCAAATGAAAGACCAATTTCATGCAACTAACCTTTAACCCGGACATCACTGTACCGCTGAAAGTGGTGGTAAGCAGCCTTCCAGGGGTTCCGATAGTGACGGAGCAAAGTAATGGGAGGTCTTGGACGCACTGGGACATACCTCACACCTTCTTCATCTATTCAGAAGAAAAGAAAAGGAAGATACTAAATAACTTATTATATATTGTCAAGAATTCTCCCAGTATAACTCCAAGAAGTGATCCCTAAGTGAAACCCAATTATGTAAACAGCCTCAGCGATAGACTCCTGACTTAAGTGGGAAAGCCTCACACGATAATAGCTAGCCCAAGTGACCATTACCAATATACTCCTTGGGTGGAGACTTGCGTTTCTCAGCCTTGACCAAAAGACTCTTGGCCGTGGACTTCTCATCATCAGTGCTGTTTGTCTCCATCATATCCCCTTCTTCTGTTGAAATCACGTGCTGTTGCTTTCGAGGCTTCTTCCTTGGGGAGGCACCAGGTGGTAGGTCACTTGTAGGCATGGACAGGTTGTTAGCCAGCAACGCAAGAGATGGAGACACAGTGCTGGTAGCCAGGGGAGGAACTGCTGTCATAGGAAAAAGAGTACATACATGTATAAGAATCCCAAAATAATGGAAAGCTTCACTTGATTTCCAACCAATGAGAATGGTTAAGAAGACAGAAAAGATAACTACCACTTACTGAGTCTTCCTATGTGCCTGGCACTGTGCTAAGCACTCTACTTAGGGCAGAGGGTGCCAACTGCTTTCTAAGATACCACAACTTCACCATCCTTAGAATGAGGACCCTCACATTTGGAGATGGACACACTGCCATTCAGCTGAAAGACTCTATTTACTTGCCTCCTTTACAGATAGGTGCGGCCATATGAAAACAGAAGTGTGTTGCAGCACTTTTAGTAAGTTACCTTAAAAGAAGGTGTGACCTTCTGTTCCTTGTCTTGTCACCCTGGAACTCAGATATGATAGCTAGAGTTCTAGCAGCTATCCTGAATCAAAAGCATGAGGGTCAAACTAGGGGTGGTAGGAGCCTGGATCCCTAATGATTTTATGAAGTCCACATCCCTGGACTGTCTACCTGAACTGTCTTTGCTATTCTGAGCATACTAGGCATGCTCCTGAGGCCTGGAATGTTCTTGTTCCAAATATCCTAATGACTAGCACTTCATCTTTTTTAATGTCTCTGTTCAAAAATCACTTCCTCAGTGAGGCCCTCCCTTTAAAGCTCTTCCTAAAATCACAGCCCCAGCCCTAACTTTCCCTTACAGAGTCATACCTCACTTGATTGTGCTTCGCTTCACTGCACCTCGCAGATATTGCATTTTTCAAAAACTGGAGGTTCGTAGCCACCCTGTGTTAAACAAGTCTATCAGCACCATTTTCCCAATAGCATTTTCTCATTTCATGTCTCTGTATCACATTTTGGTAATTCTCTATTTCACACTTTTTCATTATTATTATATTTGTTATGGTGGTTGTGATCACTGATTATGACTCACTGAAAGCTCAGATGATGGTTAGCAATTTTTAGCAATAAACTTTTTTCAGTGAAGTATGTACATTGTTTTTAAAGACATAATGCTATTGTACACTTAATGGACTGTAGTATTGTGTAAACATAACTTTTTTATGTACTGGGACATCAACAAATTCATTTGACTTGCTTTATTGTGATATTCACTTTATTGCAATACTTGCTTTATTGTGGTGATCTGGAAATGAACCCACAATCTCCCTGAGGTATACCTGTATTTTGTCACTGCTTTACTTGGCAGTTTCTCTCCCTTGGTAAAATGTAAGCTGCAAGATGATGGAGATGTACTTGTTTTGTATAAGGCTGTATCATCAGTACCTGGTGTAGAGCCCTACAGTTTAAGGTGTGATTACTAACAACTTCCTAGCACAGAGAGGTTAAGAGGCTATTGAAATCAAGAGAGAAGAACAGTAAAATTGAAAACATTTCATTTCCCCTCCTGGGTTATCCGTGGTGTCTTTCAACGAAGTGCTGAGGCTAAATATGGGTAACATAGAAGAATATTTCAGGGCATAATGAATGAAAACAAACAGCAGGTTTAACAACTGCAGACACAGCACCACCACACCTCTTACTGAACAAACAGTACGGGGTATGGTAAGAGGGCAGTGCCGGCTAAAATGACTTGCCTTCCACTTTGGCCTTATCTGTATTTCATAAATTTTGTTCATTAAATGCTATTTTTGTAGTCAGGGGAAGGAACATTTCTCAATAAATTACTAACATATAAACAAACAAAAAGAAAACCTCCAAAGCGACCTGCATTTTACACACTGGACGTTTAGAGTTGAGGAGAGGAGGGAAAGAAAGCAGTGAGGAGTTTTATGATTTTACTAATCACATGTAAGTTTATCAAGTTTCAACAACATAAATCTTGCTTCACTGTGTAACAGGGCAACAAAACTTGGCAGGGAATAAATCGTAAATAATCAGCACTTAGCTATGATCTTATTTTGACCCTTTTTTCTATTTTTAATTTCTTTTATACTCTAAATGCTTATAATAAATAACGGAAAAAAGTTCAAATAAACAACTTAACATTATACCACAAAGAACTAGAAAAAAAAGAAACTTAAATGAAATTTAGTAGAGGAAGGAAATAATGAAAAATCAGAAAGAGAGACCAGAATAAACAATAACGTAGCACTGAAAGTAATAACCAGTTTTTCCAAAACGAAGCAAAACAGGGAATACTTTAACTACATTAACTAAGAAAAAAAGAAGACTCAAAACCAAAATGAGAAATAGAAAACAATACAACCACAGAAGCTTTATTTAAGGATATTCTTGGGGAAATGTTAATCTTTTTTATGATTTTGGTAAGAAATAAAATTGATACTAAAAGGGCAGCAAAAATGGTTTTAGTTTCCAAAGGAGCCTACCAGTCTCCTTCTTAAAATGAATGACATGCAAATTTACAACGGGCACTAAAGGGTCAGGCTTCACAACTGAGGGTCACGCAAGAGTCTGGCCCTCGAGGAGAGTCAGGTAAAGAGGAAGTAGCACATGCCAATGAAGAGAACTCCATGAATGAACCTACCAGAGACCGGCCTCATGATGTCCATTGGTTCCACTTCCTCTTTAACTTTTATCTCAGGTACCGGAGTGCCCAACACAGAAGAGAGACTGCCAGCTACAGCAGCTGATGGCGGAGGGGCAGCCGCAATGGTAGTGACGGGGGGAGTGACGGGGACCGCTCCCGGAATGGTTGAGAGGGCGACAGCTGGCTGTGATGGGGGGCTTGCGGCTGCGATCATGGTTGGGATGGTCGGTGGAGGCTGCTGAGCCGTGGGAGGGACTGCAATGGTGGGCTGATCATTATTTTGACTGGACACAGTTTCCATGGACACAGTAACTGGAGTGGCCATCGATACGTGGATCTCTGACTTAGGCTTGGCACTGAAACACAAAAGCAAAGATAATGCAGCAAACATCTCAGAGGGAGGGTGTTTGTCCAGGTCTTTTTGTACAATGTGTAGCACAACTTAGACTCTACTACTTGATTCTAGAAGTTGAACTTTAAGGTAAGCTTTAAAGGAAATTTAAGTTTTAAAAATATCCCTTCCTTGTACCACCCCCACCAAATTTTATAAGCAGTAATAAAATTAACTTAGAAAATAACATTTTAACAAAATCACTCAAAGTCACGTCATCAAAAGGCAACCAATTTTCACTGTGATAGTGTCTTTTTTTCTCCCAGAATTCCTTAATGCATATGTTGTCTTAGGAAATTTCTTGTTTTTTAAAATCACAATTGTATTTACACTCTGTAGTTTCTCGTAAACCCATTTCTTATAGAAGAGGAAACTCATATACATGGCAAAGACCAAAAGAAAATAAACTGAAAATAATTTTTCTCCACTTTACACACCCAGCCCCCTACCCAGAGGCATCGGTCTTACAACCTTCCAGTGTATTTTACCAGAATACTCTAGGTATCTAAAGTAGCTACAAATTTAATTTTAAAACTGTGTATCTGGGGTGCCTGGGTGGCTCAGTCGGTTAAGCGGCTGCCCTCGGCTCAGGTCATGATCCTAGACTCCTGGGATCGAGCCCCATGTTGGGCTCCCTGCTCAGTGGAGAGCCTGCTTCTCCCTCTCCCTCTGCCTGCCTCTCTGCCTAGTTGTGCTCTCTCGCTCTGTCAAATAAATAAATAAAATCTTAAAAAAAAAAAAAACAATAAAAAACTGCATATCTTTTTTTTTTTTAGTTTTATTGGAAGTATTCACTCATGTCATTATAAATTATTCTTAAACCTTTTTTTCAGTAAAACATATATATGTATATATATGTATATATTTTTAAAGGTTTTATTTTTGTGGCACGTGGGTGGTTCAGTCAGTTAAGTGTCAGACTCTTGGTTCCGGCTCAAGTCATGATCTCATGGGTTGTGAGATTGAGCCCTGGTTCAGGAATCTGTGCTCAGTGGGGAGTCTGCTTTAAGATTCTCTCCCTCTGCCCCTCCCCCAACCTGCACACCGCACCCCCATGCGTGTGCATGCACTTTCTCTAATAAATCTTTTTTTTTAATAAAGATTTTATTTATTTGAGAGAGAGACAGTGTGCGCAAGAGCATGAGTGGGGGATGGGCCAGAGGGAGAAGCAGACTCCCACTGAGCAGGGAGCCTGCTGTGGGGTTCCATCCCAGGACCCTGAGATCATGACCTGAGCCAAAGGCAGCCGCCCAACTGACTGAGCCACCCAGGCGCAGCCTCAAATAAATAAATCTTAAAAAAATTTTTTATTTTTAAGTAGTTTCTATACCCAATGTGGGGGTTGAACTCATGACCCTGAGATCAAGAATCACATGCTCTACTGCCAGCCAGGCACCCCAGTAAAATATTTCACTTAATAGCTGTAAAGGCTTACCTACTTATAGCACGGATTAGTAATCCTAAAAATTCAGGATAGGAAAAGCAATACAAAACAGTACCCCTCAAGTTCAAGTCCAAGAACAACTGGATTTCCATAGGCAAAAAATTCAACATCAAACCAAACCTCACACCACACACAAAAATGAATTCAACACAGGTCATAAATCTGAGTGTAAAATGTAGAACTATAAAAGTTTTATAAAAAATACAAAAAACCCATAGGACTATGTAAAGAGATCTTAGACATGATACCAAAAGCACAATCTAAAAGAAAAAAAATGATAAATTGGGTTTTATCAAATTAAAAACTTTTGCTTTGCTAAAGACAATTTCAAGAGGTTGAAAAGACAAGGTGCAGATTGAAAAAAAGTATTTGTGAACACATTGTTAGTTCCATTTATATGAGGTACCCAGAGTAGCCAAATTCATTGAAAAAGAAAGTAGAATAGTAGCTCCCAGGGGCTGGGGGTAGGGAAAATGGGAGTGGTTGAATAATGGGTAGAGCTGCAGTTCTGCAAGATCAAAAAGATCTGGAGATGGTTGCACAGTAGTGAGAATATGCTTAACGCCAATGAAATGTACACTTAAAAATGTTTAAGACAAACATACAAACCAAAATATATATGTATGATAAAAGAATTATATTCACAATATATAAACAACTCTGTAAACTCAATACTAGAAAACATACAATCTCGTCAGAAAATGAGCAAGAAACATGAACAATGAACAGACACTTCAATAAAGAAATATCCAGGAGACAAACAGGCACATGAAAAAGATATTCAAGGGGGTGCCTGGGTGGCTCAGTCGTTAAGCATCTGCCTTCGGCTCAGGTCATGATCCCAAGGTCCTGGGATCGAGCCCCGCATCGGGCTCCCTGCTCCATGGGAAGCCTGCTTCCCCCTCTCCCACTCCCCCTCCTTCTGTTCCCTCTCTCGCTGTGTCTCTCTGTCAAATAAATAAATAAAATCTTAAAAAAAAAAAAAAAAAAAGAAAAGATATTCAATACCAGTAGCCATTAGAGACATGCAAATTAAAGCCTCAATGATTTGCCACCATATCCCTAACAGAATAGTGAAAAGAAAATTTAAAAACTTCTTAACAAGAAGCATAGGAAAGGATGTGGAGGAACTTGATCTACAAAAAACTCCTAGCACTAATAAACGAGTTTAGCAAGGTTTTAGAATAAAAGGATCGCACATGCTGCAGGTGGGAATTTAAAATGGTACAGCCACTTCTGCAAAAACGGTTTGGAAGTTTCTTACAAAATGAAAAATATATGTAACTTAGCAACTGCACTCTTGGGATTTTTATCCCAGAGAAATGAAAATGTATGTCTATCAAGAAAGTTGTACATGACTGTTCGTAGCAGCTTTATTTGTAATAACCTCAAACCAGAAATAACCCCCATGAACTTCAATAAACAAATGGATAAGCAATTCTGGTACATCCATATGATGTATCATTACCCACTCTAAAAAGAACAAACTCCTGATACACGCTATAATTTGGATGGATCTCAAAAGTACTATGTTGGGTGAAAATAAGCCAGCATCATTAGGTCACTGTATAAGAAATATGTATTTATATAATTACAAATACATAATTAAATAAATAAGTAACTCATGAGATTCCATTTACACAAAAGTCTCAAAATGACAAAATTCTAGTGGTGGCACAGCTAAATGACAAGGTGTTAGGTTTGGGGAAAGGGTATTTTTTTCTTTTTAAAGATTTTATTTATTTATTTGACAGAGAGAGACACAGCGAGAGAGGGAACAAAAGCCGGGGGAGTGGGAGAGGGAGAAGCAGGCTTCCCGCTGAGCAGAGAGCCCGATGTGGGGCTCCACCCCAGGACTCTGGGACCATGACCTGAGCCCAAGGCAGAAGCTTAACGACTGAGCCACTCAGGTGCCCCTGGGGGAAGGGTATGGTTGTAAATAAGGGAATGTCTTTGTGGTAACAAAACAGATTCACATTCTGATTATGATAATGGTTACATAAATCTATTCATGGGTGAAATTTCAAAGTAGTGTACACGAAAGGAAAAAAAACTGGTGACATTTTAATAAGATTTATAGTTAGTCAATAGCACTGTATTAATGCCAATCTTTTCTTTTTAATAATTTTAGTTATTTGAGGGAGTGCGCACGTATGTGCGCATACACACACACACACACACACACACAAGCAGGGGGAGGGGCAAAGGGAGAGGGAGAAGCAGATTCCCCGCTGTGCAGGGAGCCCACATGGGGCTCCTTCCCAGGACCCTCGATCCAAGGACCCTGAGATCACAAATTGAGCTGAAGGCAGATGCTTAACCAACTGAGCCACCCAGGCGCCCCGCCAATTTTTTCATTTTGAAAAAGTACAAGGGTTATGTAAGATGTAATCATTGGGGGGAAGCTGGGTAAAGGGTACATGGGAACTTTCTGTATTACTTTTATAACTTCTGCGAGTCTTAAATTATTTCAAAATAAGTAAATAGGGGTTGGGTATAGGTTAGGATTATTCTGGAATTAAAGAGAATTAAACAATAAAACAACCAGAAATATCAGCAAAAATGTGGCAGTAACAATCTCTGAAAATTCTCTTTCATAAAAGCAAAACTGACAAAAATGCCAGATGCAATGTTTTCAGAACTCTGGAAATTAATAATCTGGCAAAATTAATCAAGAAAATTAGCTGAACCTCAGTAAGACCAGTAAGCTCTGAGGGTTATAACTTGCCCTATTTCTGTTCCTTCATCTCTACCACCATGATAGGCTTGCAAACCAAGAGTCCATGCTCACAGTGAAAACCAGCAGCCTGGCAGCTACGAGAGGGATTAGAGCCCCTGCAAACCCTCTTTACCAGAGAACTATCATTATATAACCTGTCTGGTTGTTCCCATTTGCAAGACTGTCTTATTTGACCTGGCCTGTCCAGTGTAAACAGCTTTTTCCTTACAGTTTGCTGGTATGTAACTGATCAGTTAGTTTCCCAACTGACTGATAGGATGGTAATAGGTAGGGCAAATAATAAGCTACCCAAAAAGCTTTAAAAGAAAAATTGGAGAATAAAATGTCCACAGGTGCTTTGAAAAGCTCCAATGTATTTCTGGCAATTTAGGAAGCAACATATACTTGTAGGACTATGTGTATACCCTGGACTGGACTGTACTTATGCCCAGGAAAGAACTGAGAGGGACCCAAGTTCTTACCTCTGGCTGAGTGTGAGGCTCTGTGCAAGCAGGAAGAAAAAAAGTTAAGACAGAGATGTAAAACTGCCTGCCTCAGTGTTAATGGGCCATCCCAAGACACACACAGAGGCCCTTGGCAAACATGGGAGACTTGGGGCGCCTGGGTGGCTCAGTAATTAAGCGTCTGCCTTCAGCTCAGGTCATGATCTCAGGGTCCTGGAATTGAGCCCCGCATCGGGCTCCCTGCTCAGTGGGAGCCTGCTTCTCCCTCTCCCACTCCCCTGCTTGCGTTCTCTCTCTCACTGTGTCTCTGTCAAATAAATAAATAAAACCTTTAAAGAAACAAAACAAAAACATGGGGAGACTTATTGGTTCCAGACATTCAAGGAAATCTGTTCAATCATTAGCTGACTACAAAGCTAACAGAGAATTCGGTGGTCATGCTAGACAAAGATAACGATTTTAAAGAATTATTTTATAAAAGTCCCTAAACAAACAACCACAACTACAAGCAGCAACAAAAAACCTGGGGGTGGGGGTGGGGGTGGGAATCTGATTTTCAGAGCTGCTACATTATACTGTTCAAAATGCCCAGTTTTCAACAATAATTCCTAGGTATGTAAAGAAACAAGAATGCACTGTTCAAACACGGGGGAAAAAAGCAAGCAATAAAACTGTCACCGAGGATGCAGAGATGTCAGACTTACTAGTCGAAGAATTTAAGTCAGCTATTATAAATATGTTTAAAGAACTAAAGGAGATCATGGCTAAAGAACAGCATAAAAATGATGTCTCAGCAAATAGATTAATAAAGAGACAGAAATTATAAAAAAAAAAAAGACCAAAAAGAATTCTGCATTTGAAAAGTTAAGAGCAGAAAGGAAAAAAAAACTGGACTCAAAAGTATATTTCAGGAGCGCGTGGCTGCCTTCCTTAGTCGGTAGAGCACCCAACTCTTGATCTTGGGGTACTCTGAGCCCCATATTGGGTATAGAGATTACTTAAAAAAAATATGGCAGTTTAAAAAAAAATGTGTATTCCAGCAATCATTAGAAGGAATCAATAAACTCAAAGATAGGTCAATTGAGATTATTCAGTCTGAGAAACTAAAAAAAGGAGGGGGCGAGGTGTACAGGAAGAAAAATAAACAGAGCCTCAGAGATCTATGCGATAGCAGTAAGTGTACCACATATACATAATGGGAGTCTCAGAAGCAAAGGAGAGAGAGGGGCAGGAAGAATATCTGAAGAAATATTGGCCAAAAACTCCCTAAATCTGATTAAAAACGTCAGTCTGTTTATCTAAAAGTTCAACCAACTCAAGTAGGAAAAATTGGAAGAACCTACACCTAGAATATACATCATAATTAAATTGTCAAAATGCACAAGAAAGTATTTAAACGTAAAATTCTCTAACTTAATTACACCAAAAAAGGTAATATATGGCAAAATATTAAAAATTAAATCTAGTTGAATACTGTTTCCTCTATTTTGCTATACATTTACAGGTTTTCATATTAAGAACTTCAGAAGAGAATGCTCTAAGATAAAGTTGAAGATATCACCTACAAAAAAAAAGAGATTTTTAAAAATTAAGAGAGAGCGTGAGTGAGTGAGCATGAGCAGGGCAGGGGTAGAGGGAGAGGAAGAGAGAGAGAATCTCAAGCAGACTCTGCACTGAGCCCAAAGTGGGGCTCAATCTCACGACCCTGAAATCCTGACCTGAGCTGAAATCAAGAGTTACACCTTTAATGGACTGAGCCCACCCAGGCACCCTGAAAAAGAGATTTTCAATTTCAACTTCTCCCAGCCATTGTATTATTTGTGTAGGTAGGAATTTTGTTTATGGAAAGATGGCACAGACCTACTTTTTCCTGTTCTTTCTGCTAAGTATAGCTGAAAATCATGAGTATTATATATAAAACAAACAAAACAGCTGTTGAATGATGAAGACAGACTGGCTAGGGACCTCAGGACCAAAGGAATGACACAGCAGGGAATTCGTTGGGTTTCCTTTTTGCCTCATGTGTTCCAGACTGGGTCCTGGAGAACCACAATACAGAAATGTCAAAGGGCACAGACAAAAGTCCTAAGAAAAGTCTGCTCAAAGAACCAAGACAGGAGCAGCTCAGCAAGATGGAAAACTTTTAAACTGTAACTGCTCTGCCCCGGAGAAACACCACAGAAGCAATCATGGTCTCATCTCCATTCTCTCTTGCAAATGCTGTGGAGACCCCAGGCTTCCGCACTTGCCAGGCTATAATGGGGCACCTCAATCTTCTCTCTACCATCTCACCACTGAAGTGGTGTCAAAAGAGGCCAAGCAGGGAACCTGGACTTCAGTCCCCCACTTGGCAGTAAGGAGGCAATACTTTCTCTTCCTTAACTGGGTCGTCTGTGAGGAGAACTGCTAAAACATTAGGCTATAAATAAATTCCAGGGTCTTCTAAGACCATAAATGTTCAGGTCCAAACAGAAAACCACTCATCTAATCAAGAGTCAGGAAAATCACAACTTGAATAGGAGATGAATAATGAAGGTATTATCAGATAAGGACACAGATATCATAAAAGTGCTTCAACAAGCAATGACAGATTCACTTGAAATAGATGAAAAAATAGAAAAATCTGAGCAAAGAAATCAAAGTTTATTATAAAAAGAACCAAATGTAAGTTATAGAACTGAAAAATACAATTGACCAAATAAACTCACTGGATATTGTCAGTAGTAGAGTGGAGACAGAATCAGTAGGGTCGAGGACAGATCAATATAATTTACCCAATCTCAGCAACAGAGAGAGAGTGGACTTAAGAGTGAATGCACTCCACAGTGGAGTTGAGGTTGGAGTTGAGGCCACTGATCGATGAACTCACAAGTGTAGGTAGTGTGCTACCTGAGGGGCAAGTCTTTCACTAACACCGCAAGGGTCTCTGGCTCAATGAGTGGAGTTTGATAGTAATTCTTGCTACAAGTAAAGAGCGAGGGCAGAATAAAGCCATTATCTGATATGCAAAAAAACCCTGACATCTTATGTACTCCTTCTCTGCCACAAAAGACATGCTCTAACAAATCAGAGAGTAAACCAAGGAAAAGGAAGTATACAGGCACCAGGGATGAGTTGAAGGGAATTCAGAGAATGATGGACAAAGGAAACACCAGGGATAATAGCTGGGCACCAAGTCTAGAGAGTAACCAGTGCAGACTGGAGTAGGTAGAAGCAAGGCTTCAAGGAGGGAGGGATATAATCAAGAAAAAAATGGAACCGAGAGATCTGACAGATCTGCCTGTATTTGGAGGATTTCTTTAAGTTTGGTGGGGAGTATGAGGATGAATTAGTGACTGACAGAAAACACCTAAGCATACATAATAGCCTTCTAGTATTATGTGACTTCTTTTAAAATTCAATTTTTAAATTTATTTGAACAGTTTTTGTATTTACTTCCTAAATCTATCTTCTGTTTTATAATATTTTAATTTTCCTTATTCTTTTGGCTTTGAATTAGTAATATATTCATGTTTCAAAAGATGTACTGAGAAGTCTCCCGCCCTCCCTTTACCACCACCCTACTATCTCCAAACACCACCACTCGACTTCAGTATTTCACTGAATCTAAGCTGCCAGTAATTATACACCAAATTTTGTGTACCACTTAAAAATACATTAATGATAATATTAATGTGTCCTCAATTTTAAATCACATATTGGTTTCTGAGATGCTGACATGTGTATGTTAGATCTTACTTGTATCATAGTATGTTCTACATGGTTTTTGCTTCTTTTTAAAATTTTGCTCACTTTTTTCATTTCTATCCTCTATGTCTACACTGTTTTCTATTTTAATTTTACCTTCATTTTGTGGTCTCTTCTAGGTCTTTAATGAGTTCTGTCCCTTCACGTGTCACCCCTTTATGTTTTGTCATTTAGTCTTGGGAGTTTGCATTTCATCTTTGTGTGTTTTCCTTCACTGAGGTGGTGCTGACTTCATTAAGTAATTTGAATTCACAGTCAGATTTTTAAAATAAGTTTCATCTGTCCTGCTTTTCTGGTAAGTGTTCTTACTGAACAATTGAGTATATTTTGTTGCTCTTTTTCTATTTTTTAATTTTAGTTGTCTTCCCATGAATATCCTTTTATTACTCATCAGTGAATGAGTTGGGCTATTCCTAAAAACAGCAATTTACATGAGATTCCTTTCACTTGGGCGTGGGAGTGTGGGGAGACTGCTCTGATTTCAGCTAGTTATTTATCACAGTCCAAATGCTCTCTTCTTTCAGGTGCCACAGAAACAGACTGCCAACTGCAAGTAAGGCCAGCTGGGTGCCTGCCTGTGCAAGGCCCTACCTCCACAACCTACCTTGGAACCATACCCAGTCCAGGGAAGACTCTGCAAATAGCCCCTCCTCACCCACGTTTCTGCACATATTGCTGCTTACAAGGAATATACTTTTGTACTTCACAGAGTGCTCCTCACCTTCAGGAACCCTGTTTTTTCCTAGCACCTTAAAAGTAACTCTAGTACTACTTAAAAACAAAACAAAACAAAAAACAACACTTAGCAATGAAAGGTAATGTATTAAATTTGTAAAATTTATTATCTAATGTTGGCAACAATGTGGAGAAATTGGGAACACATTTCATGAGGATATAAACAGGTACAGTGATTGGATATCAGAATTTAAACTCTACATGTAATTTGACCCAGTAACGCTACTTCCAGAAACATATTCCAGAGAAATGTTTGCAAAGGGGCTCAATGATAAAAAGATCCACTGCATTACTTATTATAGTGATAAATGGAAATGCCTTAAGTGTTCACTAATGGAGGACTAATTATGGCACCAACACATCTGGGAACATCACATAGTATAGGAATACAGTCTCCTTTTCTAGTTTTTCATTTTCCTGATCTCCTAAAATGACATATCCTAAGGCATGGTCTTTGTACCACTTCTACTATTTATACTATCAGTGGACTTTCTTCCACTCTCATGGTGTTAAAAAAACATATATCTGCTTGTAATTCCCAAAACTTAATCCCCAGCATAACAGACTTCTATCTTCAATTCTAGAAATGGACCTACTCTGGAATTTTTTAGGCAGCTATACACTTGACATCTCCACTTGGCTGTATTATCTGATAATACCTTCATTATTCATCTCCTATTCAAGTTGTGATTTTCCTGACTCTTGATTAGATAAGTGGTTTTCTGTTTGGACCTGAACATTTATGGTCTTAGAAGACCCTGGAATTTATTTATAGCCTAATGTTTTAGCAGTTCTCCTCACAGACGACCCAGTTAAGGAAGAGAAAGCATTGCCTCCTTACTGCCAAGTGGGGGACTGAAGTCCAGGTTCCCTGCTTGGCCTCTTTCGACACCACTTCAGTGGTGAGATGGTAGAGAGAAGATTGAGGTGCCCCATTATAGCCTGGCAAGTGCGGAAGCCTGGGGTCTCCACAGCATTTGCAAGAGAGAATGGAGATGAGACCATGATTGGAGATCCCAAAAGTAAAATATTTAAAACTAAACTCTTAGATTTTTTTTCCCCTTGTTATTCCCATAGGCTTCCTTACTTCAGAAAGGATAATTTCTATCTACAGTTGCTCATGCAAAACCTCTCAGCTATCACTGGCTTCCTTCCCTTCTGTCAGAAAATTCTGTCAGCTGTACCTTCAATACATATCCAGAATCTGAACTCTTTTTATGACTTTTACTACCTCCATTCTGGTCCAAGCCTCTACGATAGTCTAAGGTTCCATCATCTCTCACTTGGTCTCCCTGCTTCCACTTTTGCTTTCTTGCAGTTTATTCCTAGCATGGTAGCCAGAGTAATCCTTTTAAAAATAAGTCAAATCATGTCACTCCTATGGCTGAACCCTCTGACAGCATTCAGTCTCACCCAGAATAAAATCCAAAGGATTCTGGATGGCCCACAAAGCCCTACATCATCTGGCCCTCAGTTATAGCTCTGCACCATGTTGTGCAACTCTCCCCTTGTTCTAGGTTGGTTTCTCTTGCTGTTCCTTCCTTGTGTGTTCCTAACATATAGGCAGTCCTGACTTTGTAGATCCTGATATGTGTGAATTCTACTATAGTGTATAACTGTATTACACTAGTCCCCCACCAACTCTGTTCAAATTTCAGTTACCACTGTATATTAACTGAGTAGTTACATAAACTTTATGCAACTTTATGCAAACTTTGCTGCTAGCTTCTCAGTCCACAAATCACTATGTAACTAACAGCTATGCATCATGATCTATGACCAATCACATCATTTCCTTTGAAGTATGTCCGTGAGTGGTCAATGCATATCTGTTATTCAGTTTATGCAGACGGCAAACTGTGGAGCTGTACTGTCTCTTGTTTCTCAACTGATAAACCCAGGTGAAATTTTACAATAATGGATGAAAGAGTGAGAACTGGCCAACAAAAATGAGAATGCAGGAAAAAACAGTAATTCTGGAAGTAAAATTGGATGTAATTAAAAGACTTGGAACAAGCAACAGCAAAGACAGGATGAGCCCTAGGCTTGTGTGAAGATATGGAATGGACCATGTAGAGAGAATCCAATGAATATTTAAAAAGATGGTAAAGTCATCTCATATCATCTTTTAGTTGAGACTGCACTAGGAACAGAAAGCCACTATGGTGAAATGTATTTACTTCTCCTTTGGATTGATGACTATTGAATGAATGAATGAATCCCAGTCATTCAGGCCAAAGTGTTAAAGCTAGCTGCCACACTGAAAGGAAATGGCCACTTACAAGGAGAATGAAAAACAACAACAACAAATCCTTTTCTGGCCAATAAAGACTGGTTTATTTCAAAAGTTAATAAATTAACTTTGATAAATGAATGTTAAGCTATCTGGTGAAGCTACTAGCACAGTTAAAAGATGCTGCGTGAAAGGGGTACGTGTACCCCAATGTTTACAGCAGCAATGTCCACAATAGCCAAACTTTGGAAAGAGCCAAGATGTCCATCGACAGATGAATGGATAAAGAAGATGTGGTATAGATATACAATGGAATATTATGCAGCCATCAAAAGGAATGAAATCTTGCCATTTGCAATGACGTGGATGGAACTGGAAGGTATTATGCTGAGCGAAGTAAGTCAATCAGAAAAAGACATGTATCATATGACCTCACTGATATGAGGAATTCTTTTTTTTTTTTTTTTAAATAATTGTTTTTTTTTTTTTTTTTTAATTTATTTATTTGAGAGAGAGAGAATGAGAGACAGAGAGCATGAGAGGGAGGAGGGTCAGAGGGAGAAGCAGACTCCCCGCCGAGCAGGGAGCCCGATGCGGGACTCGATCCCGGGACTTCAGGATCATGACCTGAGCCGAAGGCAGTCGCTTAACCAACTGAGCCACCCAGGCGCCCGATATGAGGAATTCTTAATCTCAGGAAACAAACTGAGGATTGCTGGAGTGGTGGGGGGTGGGAGGGATGGGGTGGCTGGGTGATAGACATTGGGGAGGGTATGTGCTATGGTGAGTGCTGTGAATTGTGTGAGACTGTTGAATCACAGATCTGTACCTTTGAAACAAATAATACATTGTATGTTCAAAAAAAAAAAAAAAGAAGATAGCAGGAAAGGAAAAATGAAAGGGGGTAAATCGGAGGGGGAGACGAACCATGAGAGACTATGGACTCTGAGAAACAAACTGAGGGTTCTTGAGGGGAGGGGGTTAGGGGGATGGGTTAGCCTGGTGATGGGTATTAAAGTGGGCACGTACTGAATGGAGCACTGGGTGTTATATGCAAACAATGAATCATGGAACGCTACATCAAAAACTAATGATGTAATGTATGGTAATTCACACAATAAAAAAATTTGAAAAAAAAAAAAAAAAGACTGTCTGGATAAACAGGTTATGTAGACCTACCTACTTTCAGAGATGTTTTTCTTTTCCTTAACTTTTGTTTAATAGGTCCAAATATTTTACCTAGAATTATAAAGACTTGTTCGCACAACCCAGCATATTCTTTCTATGCTGGTAACCAATCAAAAATGAAAACAGTGAGATGTTACCTACCATATAGACAAAACATCTGGAAGAATGGTCACATTATTTTTATCCAAAAAGCCTGAATCAAGCAAAATATGCACTGTGACACTTAGTTTTAGTGTATTATTTTCAGCTTGGATAGAAACATTTTTCGAACAGAGCAGATTCCTTCAGATTGAAAATGCAATTAAGTTTCCACTTGGAATGATGTAATGTATGGTGATTAACATAACAACAACAAAAAGATGCTGCGTGAAATGTGCACCCGGATTCCACGCATTAGTTAGGGCAGAGGGTTTTGATGAAAAGGATGAAGATGTCCTTAGAAGTGATGCTGGCAAAAAGTTTCACATTAAAGGAACTCTTGGAGACAATTTGCCACCATTGAAAAGACAAAGGATAAAATGTCAGAAGCAGATCCAAACTTAGAAAGGAGCATGACAATTCACCAATGCATGGAAGGACTACTGTGCTTTTCATCACTGAGTTATACAATGTGAAGGCAGCGAGCACTGTTCCAACTCCTCTTGATTAGTTTTTAGAAAGAAATAAAACTTTCTCAGTGTTTCTCATGTTTAAATTACAGTGTACCAAATAAATATTAATTTTACTACTTTTTTCACTTCTCTATATATGGTAACTGACGATAAGAGAGTTTTGAGTATTTTCATAATGTTTTAAAGGTCAGAGAATAAGCACAACCCCCACCCCCTAAAATTAATATTTTTCACAGCTTCCCCTTGCATGGTTATTTTTACTTTTCTGCACTAATGTGCAAAGTAACGACTGCATGTCCTCCTACATCAAATTCTTGGTCCCTGCTCTTTCCTCAGCCCGATGCAGTTGGACGTCAGGAAGCATGTGGCTGTTCCTTTGTGCTCTTAAACCTCTGCTCAGAGAAGGCTTTCTAGACAGCATCATCTCTTCCTCCTATTGCCTTACATTCCTTTCACACTGCCTTCTTTTTCTTCACATATTGATTTCTCTACATCTACTAGAAAATAAGCTTAAGGAGAATGGACACTTCGTCTTAGTCACTCTCCTATATTCCCAGATTCTAAAACATTACCTAGCCCACACAGGGCAATCGTAATTTTTCCTTGAATGAAGTTTTATCTTGGAGTTGATAAATACATCACACCATGGCAAGCTATTACCGATATAAGTAAAAACTGCAAGATGTAGAACAATCTAATCAGCAAGATCCTGTTTTTAAGACAATCTACATAGAGAAAGACGTGTGGAAAGATACTTAACAAAACTGTTACCAATCAATATGATTCTGGCTAGGGAGACTGGCAAGGTGGATAGAGAACAGGATAAAGATTTTCACTTTACACTTTATTTTTATATTGTCTCTCTCTTTCCCAAAATAATATTATTGTGGAATTAAAAAGAATAAAGAAAACAACATATATTACCTACTGTCATGATGCCATTTTTTTTTTTTAAAGATTTTATTTGAGAGAGAGAGCATGAGCAGGGGGAGGAGGAGAGGGGGAAAGAATCTCAAGGAGACTCCGTGCTCAGTGCAGAGTCCAATGCAGGGCTCGATCTCACGACTCTGAGGTCATGACTTGAGCCGAAACCAAGAGTCGGTCACTTAACCGACCAACTGAGCCAGCAAGGTGCCCCATGATGCCACTTTTGATAGCAATAATAACTGGGGATTATTGTGAGGCAGGCTCTGTCCTCTTTAAATGCATCATTTCATTTAAATACATAAGAATTCTATGAAGCAGATATTATAAGTATGGCTATTTCATAAATAATAATCAGAGAGGCTGAGCAATGTCCAGGTCACACAGCTAGAAAGTGGATGTAAAAAGATGCACATAGGCAAATTATCTAAGATTTGTCACATGTGTTAGGCTTTTTCCTCCCCAATAACGTGCAGTTGGAAGCAAGAGTGATAACATTTATGTGCTCACCCTGCAGGCCTAGGTGACCCGGACGTACTTCGCATAGAGCTCTCCACTCGAGGGCTAGCCACTTCAGGAGGCTGAGGAGGAATGAGGGTTTTCCGAACTGCCATTCTGAAAGAGACCAGACAAACCCAGAAAACAACAGTCCGAGGGCATTAAAGGATAGGAAGTACACAGTTGCTAGGCATACCTATGGCAAAATAAAAGCACTACATTGGCTAAGCCATTTTTTAAGTGGATTTCAAATTTTATCAAAGTAATATAGATACATTACTGAAAATGCCAAATCGCACTAAAAAGCTTTTAACAAAATACAGCAGGTCCCCACCCCAGCCCTCCCCATTTCCTGCCCATCTCTCTCCAGGAAGCAACCGCTATGACTCTTTTAGCTGATGCTTCTAGTATGCCACATCTCCTTTCTACTCATTATCAAACCTGAAATCCATATTACGTGTTCATGATTATTATTATGTCTATATATGTATGTATGTATTTAAAGATTTTATTTATTTGACAGAGAAAGAGACAGAGAGAGAGGGAACACAAGCAGGGGGAGTGGGAGAGGGAGAAGCAGGCTTCCTGCTGAGCAGGGAGCCCGATGTGGGGCTTGATCCCAGGACCCTGGGATCATGACCTGAGCCGAAGCCAGATGCTCAACGACTGAGCCACCCAGGCGCCCCTATGTCTATGTATTTATATTGACCTGAGGCAGTTCCTGGAAGTCAAATGAGAAAAGTTGATCAAGTTAGTTAGTGTCAACTGTGCCATGCAGTAGAGGCCACATACAGCTCAGACTGAGAACCACTGGGCTCAGCAATGTGGAAGCGGTGAGTAATCGTGACATGTTTAGTTTTGGCAGAGTGGTGGGAGCAAATGCTAGACAAGAGTGGGTTGAGAGAAAATGGCTAGAATCAGAATATACCATTTTGCAAAGCCTAATTAATGGATCTAGATAGTAATCATCAAGTCTGCTAGCATCTCAAAAAGGGTGACCACCAAACATCATTTTAATTTATAAAGTGCTCTTGCCCAAAAAAAAAAAAAAAGATATACGAATCTAATCAAGCTTTAGATTCAAGTAACAACTTAAAAAAATGTGTGGAGGAGACAAGAACAGCAAAACTTCACTACAGGGGTAGTGGGCTGAATTGTGGTCCCTAAAAAGATATACAAGTCCTAATCCCTGTATCTGTGAATGTAAAAAAAAATAGGGTCTTTGTGAAAGTAACTTAAGTTAGAGATCTCAAAGTAAGATCCTTCTAGCTTTGGTAGGCCTTAAATCCAATGACTGGTATCCTTATCACAGAAAGGAGAGGGAGATTTGAGACACAGAGACACAGAAGAACATGTGAATATGGAAGCAGAGATTGGAGTGATGTGTCCACAAGCCAAAGGTCTGTCAAGAGCCACTGGATGCTAGGAAAGAGGCATGGAATGGATTCTCGCTGGGTGCATTCAGAAGGAACCAACTCTGTTGACATCTTGATTTCAGAACTTCAAGCCATCAGAACTGAGAATAAATTTTTTTTTTTTAAAGATTTTATCTTTAAGCAATTTCTATACCCAACATGGGGCTCGGCAGAGTCACAATCCCGAGATCAAGAGTCATACGCTCTGCCGACTAAGTCAGCCAGGCACCTCTGTGAGAATAAATTTGTTGTTTTATGGCACCAGATTTGTGGTAATCTGTTATGGCAGCTCTAGGAAACTAATACAATGTGGATGCAGTTGAAAAAAATCCAGGGAGGGAGAGGGAAAAGTCTACAGGACAAAAGACCAAGTTTCTTCAACAAATAAATCTCAAGGAAAAAAAGAGATGAAGGAAACCTACAGAAGAGTCTTAGGAGACATATCAACTGATCACAATGTGGGCACCTTATCAGAATACTGATTCAAATCAACAAAAATTTTGTGACATTTGAGGCCACTGGAAATTTGAACAATGACTAGATATTTGATATTACAAGGTTATTATATTTTTTAGTGAGTACCTCAATAGACACATACTCACATACTGAAATATATACAAATGAAATGATGTGCTTTCTGGAATTTGCTTCAAAATAATATGGAGAAGGGGGTGGGTAGGCATGTAGATTAAACAAAACTGGCCATGAGCTGATAAACTGATAAATGAAATTGAATGATGGGTATTCATATGTTCAAAATTTTATTGTTTCAAGTTTTCCATAATAAAAAGTAAAAAATAAGACCAACTCCACTAACCCCCCAGAAAACAAAGAAAATAAACCTAATGAGATACACCACTACACAGCCACAGAATAACCAAACTTAAAGAATGTCAATAACAAGTGTTAGTGATTATGAATGCAATGATGATCCCCACCTGCTACTTAGAGTGTACAAGGGTATGAACACTGGAAACACTGTTGCCAGTGTCTACCAGAGCTGAACATATGTATAGCCTACAACTCAGCAAATCCCCTCCTAGGTATGCATTTACCTATGTATTAAAGGTCATACACGAAAACATTCAGAATAACATTATGGCCCCAAACTGGAAACAACCCAAAGATCTATGGATAAACTATGCTATCCTTATACAATAGTGTTTCATATAGCAATAAAAAAATTAAAATCACATGCAATAAAGTGGGTGCATTACATCAAATCAAGGGAGGGAAGGTGGACTCACACAAAAACGTGTAATATATGATTCAGCAGAAGTTCAAAAAGAGGAAAAGCAAATCGACAGGGTCAAAAAAACTGGTTAGCTGCCTTTGGGAGAAGGTGTTGGTAATGTTCTTTCTCTTGACGTAGATAACGGTTGCATGCTGTGTTCACTTGTGCTAATTATACCAAACATGCATTACCTTTGCAGTTTTCCATATCTTTGAAAATGCTGAGAGAGAAAGAAACTGGAAGAAAAACTGGAGTTAGCAAAAACATGTAACTCCTTTATTTTCTTTGAAAATAGGAGCAAAAAAATGGGGTAGGTAGTGGAGCAAGGTGATTTAACAGAAGAGTTTTTTTTTTTTTTTTAAAGATTTAATTTATTTATTTGAGAGAGAGAAAATGAGAGACAGAGAGCATGAGAGGGAGGAGGGTCAGAGGGAGAAGCAGACTCCCTGCCGAGCAGGGAGCCCGATGCGGGACTCCAGGATCATGACCTGAGCCGAAGGCAGTCGCTTAACCAACTGAGCCACCCAGGCGCCCCTTAACAGAAGAGTTTTAAGATGGAAGAAATAACAGCATGTTTATACCTGCTATGTGAATGATACACTAGCGAGAAAACGCTGATTAAGTAGGAGAGAGGGAGAAGCACTACAGCACTGTTCTCAGCAGGTTAGAAAGGCTGAGGTCAGCGAAGCACCGAGAGTCCATCCATAGGAACAGATGAGATGAGTAGAGCACGGGATACAGATGCTGGCAGGTAAGGAGATGTGAGAGCTAGAGTTGATGGAAGTTCCATTTTTCTCAAAAAATAGGGAACAAAAATTCATTAGCTGGTGGCGAACACAGATGAGGAAGTGTGGAAGTTTTGAGAGGAGCAGAGGTTAAAAGCTATCCAGGAGAGAGGCTTAGGAAGCATTCTGTGTTGGTCCTCTGTGAGATCCTAGTGGAGGTTTGTGAGGTTAAGCAAGGTCAGTCAACAAGGTTGTTTATCCCACCACAGTCTGCTGCACAAATTCAGTGGAAAGTTGGATTTGACTATTTCTGACAAAGTGAAGGGGGGGGGGCAAGGAAGTGGGGGCTGTATGCAAGGAAGTGATTGTAATGGACCACAGAAACTAAGTCAGGAAGAACAGAGAAAGGCCATGAAAAGCAGTGAGGAATAACGCAAAGGTGGTAGCATCAATGGATCGAAGGTTCCCCCCGAGTGGGTCCGTTGCAATACCACTGCCCGTGAGGTAGGAAGACAGAGGTAGGCTGTGGGACAATGGAGGACAGAAGAGGTCAGGGAAAGCTTGCGCTTATGGGTGTGTGCTGCCGATAGAGGGGGGAGGACAGGGAAGCATTTAAGCAACTGAGAAGCCAGAGAGCTGGGAAATCATTTTGGACAGAATAAGCGCCAGACGTTATGGACCTTCTGAAGGATGTACAAACATATGCGCAAATCAACTGGAATCTGATCAAGCCTCTTGAGCTGCCCTGACCAACAAGGTAGCCTCTAGCCCTATGGGGCTACAAAGCACTTGACTGGTGGACTAGGAGCAAAATTTTTAATGGTAGTTCATTTAAATAATTTGAATTTAAAACTGTTATCTGATTCAGTTATTAAAAAACGTTGCAGTGTGCCTGGAATAACTTGGATATGTGAAAGTACTTTTTCAACTGCAAATTTTATGAAATCTGAATATAGACTGAGTGCTTTCCAAGAGAAATGGCATGAAAGTGGCAGTGAGGCACAAAGAAGACATCAACCCCACCACCAGGCCCAGTGACAGAAGGATGGGGAGGAAAGACAGCCACTACTTTGGAGAGAGTGCGGGAGCCAAGACCCCATGGGAGAACCAGATTCTAGTTAAAGAAGGCAGGCACACAGGGGTTAGAGTCTGTGGCAAATGAGAGCAGTGTGCCCCACGGAGGAGGCAGCAGCCAGACTCTACCTCGGTGACTTCAAGCCCTCCAAGTCCACACAAAAATGAGCACCATCCAGTGGCAAATAGGCAGATTCTCTACAAGGCTCTTCCCGGAAGAAGAAATGTGAATGTGTTCCTATAGCAATGCAGACTACAGAGAGAAATCACAACCAGGACTGGGGTTGAGGGAAATGCAGGAACTTGTACATGTGATGGGGGTGTTAATTCATGGTTTGTTTTGGATACAGCACTTCAGCAGTATCTGTCAAAACTAAAAATGCACACACCCCTTGATCCAGAGTTCCCTCTTCTTGAAATTATCCTAAAAGCTACCACGAGTCCACAAGGACCATTGGAGGATAATGTCCATCTCAGCAACGTGTGTAAGAGTGAAAAATGGAAAACTATCCAAATGGTTTATCAGTAAGGCAGTGATTACGTACACATATGATGGTCTACCTTTGTATTTAAATATTATGCATTCTTTAAAAAGAATAATGCAGATCTATGGTAGTGATATGAAAAGATGTCTACTTTGTATGAAGAAAAAAACTGTAAAATCACGTGTAATATTCCATTTTTCTAGAAAATGTGTATAAATACATTAAAAGAACTATGTATCACCTAAATACATTATGTATCACCAAAAAAAAAAAAAAAAAAAAAAAGGGAAAGCAGGTACACTCAAAGAAGAAGGATACAGGAAATTCTGATGATGACAGTCAGTTACAGGGGCACAGCAGAAGGGTTGTAGGGAGGTGATGAAGTGTAGGAGAAGGGGGAAGATCTTTTTACCTCCAGGGTTGTGAAATTTCAAGACGTTTATCTTGGTGTCGATTTATCTGTGTCCACAGCGTCTATTGTGCTGGGCATTTCGCAGTTCTTTAAATCAGGAAACTCATCCCCTTCAGGTTTGGAAATTTTCTATTAATTATTTTTAAGTCACCTCCTTCCTTTTCTCTGATCTCTTGCTGAAACTCCTTTACTTGCAGGTGGGCCCTCCTGAACTGATTCTTTTAATTTTCTTGTCTTTTCTGTTTATCTTTTTGTTCTTTTTAACTCTACTTTTGAAAGATTTCCTCAACTGTATTTTCCTACTCTTCTACTGAGTTCGATTTCTACTCCTGTAGTTTAAATTTCAGGACACACTCTTTTGTCCTCCAAATGTTCCTTTTGCGTAGTGCTGCCTTCCTGTTTCATGGATACATCTTTTTTTGTCCTTTGAAGACAGCATTCACAGTTTTGGTCTTTATTTGCTTTTGCTTTTTGTTTTTAGTTTTACTCTCATTGCTTAGCTTCTGTATCTTCCAGGCTGCGTTTTTCAGTACGTCTCATGGTTTGTATCTTGCACTGTTAGAAGGCCCCTCAGATACCTGGTTATCCCTGGTTGCGTGTTCATGATGAGGACTGGGGGACTAACGCTGGTTAGAACCTCTGAACTTGAAGAACTTGCCTATTTTTTTTTTAAGAGTGGCAGTGAAAAAGAGAGAGAGGAGCGGGGGAGGGGCAGAGGGGGAAGGGGAGAGAGTAAGACTCCACACCCAGCATGGAACCTGATGCAGGGTTCAATCTCACAACCCTGAGATCATGGCCTTAGCCAAAATCAAGAGTCGGATGCTTAACTGACTGAGCCACCCAGGCGCCCCAGACATTGCCTACTTTAAGTTTCACTGTAGGGTGATCTGGTTCCTGACCTTACGAAATCCCTAGTGTTGGTATCTTTGCATCTTTCCTCCTGGGCTGGATGATCCTTGAAAGAAAGTGGAGTCCTCATCTCACTTTTTGTCTACAGCATTCAACTGCCAGGGTCCTGCCAGCTAAAAGGGAGAAGTGGACTGGTTGTCTCAGCACTCCGCAAATCTGTGTCTGGTAAAATACTCCTGGCCCCCTTTATGCTGACTGATCCCAGTGGACCAGCTGCAGAATTTAGCCCTCTGGGTACATGCTGGGGTTGGGAGGAGCAGTGTACGACAAACTGTGGGTAGCGAAGGGGATGCAGGGCTCTAACCTTCTCAAACACATTTCAGCCCAGCTTCCTTCCACCCCTTGTTCTTCCTGTTCCTGTTCCTTCTGAAGCTTCAGCAATTTAAATGAGCATGCTTCTACAGACTTAAAATTCAGCTTTCTCACAGTTAAGTGAGTGATCACTCACCTACCTGCTTTCCAGCTTCAAAGTTTGGTTGCTGTTGTCTTCTCCTATTCTCCCCATCCTTGTGTGTTTACATCTTTTTAAAAAGCCTCTTTGCTAAAAGTTCTATAGGGTTTTGAGGGGAAAAGAAATTTAGAAGTGTGTGTTCAGCCTGCCATGTTAAGCATGAGCTTTGTCTTGCATTTTCATTGATAAGGTTCCTTTACCACAGACTGACTTATCTTTAAAAGAGGCTCTGATTGAGGCAAAGTCCTACACATCTGGAAACCCCGTACGGGCCCAGCAGCTTATGTTCTCGCTATGCTTTAACCTTTATGATCTTCTGCTGTTGAAGCACATGAGCTCAGTGGAGCCAAAGAAATGCTGCTCGCTGAAGTGTGACTGCCCATCTTCCACCTCCCAAGTTTTCAAGTGAAGTTTCAGGGCACAGCACATACCTTCCTGCCCATGACCCACACCAACTCAGAGGTCCTATGACGACACAGTACACTTGTGCTACTAAATATGACCCTTACTTAATACACCCGGGATATTATTTGCCCTGAGCAACAATTCATGCTGGCCAATAAGGAAAAAAAATACATAGTACACATTAATGTGCCTACCCAAACAAGCCTGAAGGGTCTATTAGAAGCTACTCAGAGAGTCTAGAATTAAACTCCCATAAACTAGAGAGAACTCCTAAAACAGTATGCAACGGCTGCTTCTAAAACTGACCCCCCCGCCACGACTCATGGATTCTTACTGTCCTAGAGTCTTTGCTTGCCAAGGCTCTACCGAATGAGCCTGTGGTCAAGTTATTTTGAAAGATTAAAAAATGCTACAGAAGATGAGAGCTTAAAGTCTGCTACCAGCACTGGATGAGCGCCTACTGTTTCTACTAATTATATCCAGAATTAGATGTGTCGTGTGGCACTACTGGGTCTACCTACCCATCCGTGGCAGGTTTCTTCCGGAGGATACTTGGCCGGGGGGATGAGCCCTGGGCTGGAGCGTTGGTGCCAGCACTCTGGCTGTGGGTCTGCACCACTGTTGTTGCTGCGGGAGCAGCGCTGAATGGATTGCTAATAGGGTTGGCCACAATTGTGGCTCCGTCTGCCAACACCACTGCTGGAGGACAGGGAGGGGGCAGGAGAGAACAACGAAGAAAATGAAACAAAAGAAACATTACTAAAATATCACGTAAGACAAAAAACAATTAGACCTCCAGAATTAGAGTACCCATGCTCTGACTGTCCAATTTCAAGAAAGTAAGGAATGAGCACAATGTTCATCTGTCTCAAAGCAGATGGCAAAGTGGAAGAGGTTACTGAGCCTACTGATGCACATTTTTCTTTGCTGTATAATCATAACTACTAATAAATCACATAACATAAAGTGTGTAGCATACTTCAAGAAATAATCTCCTACAATTTTTGTGAAATACCATTGCCTCTCAATCCCTAAAAATGATACCAACAATCCCTAAATATGATACATTAATTTTACAGCTTTACATACAAGTCGGAAGAAAATCTTAAACAGAATCAGAACACTATAATAAAGGTGAATTTGCTCTCTCAACTTTACAGAGTGCTTCTTACCACATGCAAATGCACATTAGGCTGTTGATGTACATAATTTTTAATGTTTACAATGACTCTGACAGATAAATTCTATGCAACTCATGTTAAAAGAAGAAACTAAGAGAAATTACTCAAGACCACTAAGCCTGTAAGTGACAGAACCAGGATTTAAACCTAGTATATCTCTATCCTCTACACCAACTTCAATGCAAAAAACTCAAATTACCTGAAGTCTTTCCTTCAGGCTGAGGCTGCTGAGTACCCATTGGTGCAGGCTGAAGTCCCTGTGTGCTGACTGGGGTTGCTGAGTGGATTCCCTGTGTGCCCATTGGTGCTGGCTGTATTCCTGGAGTCCCAATGGGGGCTGGCTGTATCCCCTGTGTACTGATGGGTGCTGGCTGGATCCCTTGGATATGTCGAGCATGAGAAGTATCCACGGTCATCAACTGCATGGGGTTTAGGTGGACTGTGGAAGCCACCCCAACGCCAGTTTGAGCTGTGATGGCAGAATTTGGAGCCTGAGCAGAAACTGAAAATGATGCAGAAAGTGACTACAAGAATGTTAGCTCTGATTAGACATAGTCCACGTAAAGAGAAAAACACTAAAACGAAAAGAGAATATTCCACTGTAAAAGACCTAAACCCTCAGTTTTTATGGGTGGTTTTTTTTTTTTTTGAGAGGGAAAGAGAGAATCCCAAGCAGACTCCACACCCAGCTAGGAGTCCGACATAGGGCCTGATCCCACGACCCTAAGATCATGACCTGAGCTGGAATCAAGAGTTGGATGCTCAGCTGACTGAGCCACCCAGGCACCCCAGTTTTGTTTTTTTTTTTTTTTAAGATTTACTTATTGGGGTGCCTGGGTGGCTCAGTCATTAAACGTCTGCCTTCAGCTCAGGTCATGATCCCAGGGTCCTAGGATTGAGCCCCACATCAGGCTCCCTGCTCAGCAGGAAGCCTGCTTCTCCCTCTGCCCCTGCTTGTGTTCCTTCTCTCGCTGTCTCTCTGTCAAATCAATAAATAAAATCTTAAAAAAATAATAATAAATATTTACTTATTTATCTAAGAGAGTGAGCGCATGAGCACAAGTGGGAGGGGCAGAGGGAGAGGGAGAAAGAATCTCAAGCAGACTCTGTGCAGAGCACAGAGCCTGATGTGGGGCTTTATTCCACAACCCCAAGATCATGACCTGAGCCGAAACCAAGAGTTTGATGCCGAACAGACTACGCCACCCAGGAGCCCCGTAAAACCTTTTTTTTTTTTTTTAAACAAAGCACTACATAAAGCTCTATATATATTGGGAGTTTTTTCCCTCACTTCCTATCAGTGTGATATGATCTTGCTGCAGATTACTAGAAAAGCATTAAAACAAGAAAAAGGAAATCATCTATTAAATTCCAAATGTGAGCCAGGCAACTGTCCTAAATAATTAAAATAAAACTTCTGAGATCCATCCATGGCTCCCAGGTCAAGAATCTTTGCTCTAATTGATGGAACCACCATCACAGGCATTTTTGATATACAGTAGTTACGAATTTTAAATTCCATATATGCGCTAAAGAGAGAGAACAAGCAAGTTTCCTTTTTTGCTGTGTATAGTAAAAAAAACTAACAACAACAAAACTGAAAACAGCAGCATTCCCAGGAAGCAAAAGAGAAGGAATTTCTATTTGTGGAAAGAAGAATACAAATCATGTTTCTTCTCAGTCATCCAAACAATCCAGAAAAAGATATACGCACCCCATATGCACTGAAATGTTATTTACAATAACAAAGATATGGAAACAACCCTAAGGGTCCACTGATGGATAAAGGGATAGAGAAAATGTGACATTTATCTCTATACACACACACACAAACACACACACACACGGGAGAGTATTACTTAGCCTTAAAAAAGAATTAAATCTTGCCACCTGCGACAACATGGATGGACCCTGAGGGTATTATGCTAAGTGAAATAAGCCAGACAAGGACAGAAAAAAACCCATATGATCTCACTTATATGTAGAATTTAAAAACAAACATAAACAAACCAAGTTCATAGATACAAAGAACAGACTGGTGGTTGCCAGAAATAGGGAATGGGGGATGTGAGACATGGGTGAAGGGGGTCAAAGGTACACACTGTCAGTTATAAAATAAACAAGACTTGGGGATGTACTGTACAGCATGGTGACCATGGTTAATAATACTATACTGGATATCTCAAAGGCTAAGAAGACAAATCTCTAAGTTTTCATCAGAAGATAAAACAATTTGTAACTTATCTGTGGTGACGGATGTTAACTAGACTTATTATGGTGATCATTTCATGATATACACAAATACCGAATCATTACGTTGTCCACCTAAAACTAATATGTCATGTTAATGATATCTCAATTAAAAAAAGGGGAAACAATGATGTAATTTAAGTTTTATAAACCATATAGTGGTTTAAAAAGGTAAATTATTATTATCAATGAGAAAAATACAGCAAAATATTAGTACATGTAAATTCATAGTTACTGCTACACTGCAATTCTTCCCTTGTAAAAGAAAGAGAAAAAGAAAAAAAAGAATCAACCCGACAAAGCTATTAGCTTCTTCCTGAGAAGTGGACGAACCTTTGTTTCTGTTCAGTAACAGTTGTGGGCACCTGACTGAACATGCAGTCTAGTCACCACCCCAAACCTCTCAAGATCCAATCTCATTCCATGTGCTGCATCCTCACTCACACTACATTCCTGTCAAAACCAAACCACTCTGTTCTGAGCGCATATTCTGTGTTAATACTTTATTCACACAGAGAAAAGTGCTTTCCCCCAATGCCGCCCTGTGTTTCTGTCCTGGGCATTCTAAGAGGCTTTCCAAATGTCATTTCCTTTAGGAAATCACTCCTGACCTCCAATCCTACCCTCTCAAGTAGAAATAACCTCTTTTAGCTCAGAAGTAGGCTGACTTTGTTCAAGTTTCTTTTATTGGAACGTGGCACTTTCTCTCTAGTAAGAGCTCTTCATGTCTTATCTCCCTATGAGGCTCTAAGTTTGTTCAAAGTGAACTGTTTTAAGAGTCAACTTTACAGGGGCGCCTGGGTGGCTCAGTTGATTAAGCGACTGCCTTCGGCTCGGTTCATGATCCTGGAGTCCCGGGATCGAGTCCTGCGTCGGGCTCCCCGCTTGGCGGGGAGTCTGCTTCTCCCTCTGACCCTCCCCCCTCTCATGCTCTCTGTCTCATTCTCTCTCTCAAATAAATAAATAACATCTTTAAAAAAAAAAAAAAAGAGTCAACTTTACAAATAGAGCCTAACGGGGCGCCTGGGTGGCTCAGTCGGTTAAGTGGCTGCCTTTGGCTCAGGTCATGATCCCAGGGGTCCTGGGATCGAGCCCCATGTCCAGCTCCCTGCTTGGCGGAGAGCCTGCTTCTCCCTCTCCCTCTGCCTGCTGCTCTATCTCTGTCAAATAAATAAAATCTTTAAAAAAACCCCAAAAAACAAAACAAAACAAAAAACAAATAGAGCCTAACATAGGACCTTACATACAATAACAGAGTTTCAATAAATATGAAATTAATAAATGCATGAATGAGGGCACCTGGGTGGCTCAGTCGTTAAGCATCTGCCTTGGGCTCAGGTCATGATCCCAGGGTCCTGGGATCGAGCCTCACATTGTGTGTCGGCTCTCAGCAGAGAGTCTGAGTCTGCCTCTCCCTCTGCCCTTCCCCCTGCTCGTGCTCTCTCTCTTTCAAATAAATAAAATCTTAAAAAAAAAAATGCATGAATAAATAAATGAAGTGGAAAACATCTCTGGAGCAAGTGAAATTTCAGGAGCAATCTGAGAGGGATCAATTACTTGCGAACTATAAAAATTACGTATATATATTCATAATTACATGTTTATATCTGTATCTAATACCTAATGAACCAACAAGATTCCATCTTTATAAGTAACCAGAGCCCATGAACAATTGGTCTAATCTATCATAAACTATGTATTACAGTAATCTCACATTTGGCCCATTATATACAAATTTTCCTGTCCTCTTCCTGATTTGAAAACATCTGCTTTAATATCATTTAAAAGGAGCCACTTGAAAACAGGACATTGTAAGCTGATTAATAAATCATTCCTTCAGTTGTGTCCATCCATGCATGTCTGAGAAATAACACATTACCCGTCATCTGCACCAAAAAGGGACAGTATTGGTATTGGAAGAAATAAATTGCTGTTAACTGGACTATTCATTTTTCTGTGTTTCTATCCATCAGGACTACTGCAGTGGTGAAAGAAGACACTTGGAAAAATAATAATGTAGAGAAACAGATGGTTGGCAGGATCCCCAATACTCTGACAGTGCTCTTACAATGCATTTTTACAAATAAATGTTTATCTAAAATGATAGTGTCTGCATAGATTGTTCTAGCTCAAGAGAGCCTCTGAAGGTCCTTTTCAGTTGGATAGTATTGAGAGAAATACATATTGGTCATGAGTTACCTACCCCAGAAAGGCAACATGACTGCATTGTTATAGAAGTATCAACTGGCGTAGGTAGATGAAGGAACCTGAAGGAAGTGCTGTTACTAAGAGACTTAAGAATTTTCAGCAATTAGTGTAACAAACACACGAAATTTACTTAATTGTCAACATGGTTCTACCATACTTTTTGCATCCTCTACTTCTGACCATAATTAAACATGGTTTTATCTTCATAGGATTGTTAATAAAGAACAGTTATAAGTTTCCTTTAAAAAGATGTTATTACTTTGATGTACAGCAAAACAGGACAAAAAACTCAGAACAATTCATCAGCTACTTCCCCACATTAAAATAAACCTTGGAGAGGGGCGCCCGGGTCGCATAGTTGGTTAGGCATCTGACTCTTGGTTTCGGCTCAGGTCATGATCTCAGGGTTGTGAGAAACCCCGTGTCTGGCTCCATGCTCAGTGCGGAGTCTGCTTGAGACTCTCTCTCTCCCCACCGCCCCTACCCCTTGCGTGCTCTCTCTCAAGTAAGTAAATAAATCTTCAAAAAAAAAAAAAAAAAAAAGAATACATAAACCTTGGGGAAAGTTTTATGGGAAAAAAAAACCCAATGCAGTGATTGAGGAACCTGTTTCCAAAGCTATTTAAATACCTTAGAATTTGGACATTTTAGACCAACACTGTCCAATGGAAATATAAGTCATACATGCAATTGTAAATTTTCCAGTAGCCATATTAATAAAGTAAAAAGCGGGGCGCCTGGGTGGCTCAGTTGTTAAGCGTCTGCCTTCGGCTCAGGTCATGACCCAGGGTCCTGGGATCGAGCCCCACATCAGGCTCCCTGCTACGCAGGAAGCCTGCTTCTCCCTCTCCCACTCCCCCTGCTTGTGTTCCCTCCTCACTGTCTCTCTCTCTGTCAAATAAATAAATAAAATCTTTAAAAAAATAAAAAAATAAAAAAAATAAAGTAAAAAGCATGCCAAATTAATTTTAATGATATACTTTGTTTAACCCAATATATCCTAAACATTAAAATTTCAAAATACAATCATTATAAAAATGAATAGTAAGATACTTTACATTCTCTTTTCCATACTGTTATTTTCAAAATTCAGGGTATATTTTACTAATAAAACATGTTTCAAATCAGATACTGAGTTCAGTTTTTATCAGATAAATTTTTATCAGAAATATTTTATTTGTATTTTGACTCAATATAATCTACAATTTTGAAACAGTAGTTGCATATCACTAAGTTGTTCCAAACATACTAAAAATTTCTCTTATTTTAATTAAGTAAAACAAAAAAAAAATCAGTTATTCATTTGCGTCAGGTCCCCTTTCAAGTGCTCAATGGCTCCACGGAGCCCTGGCTGCAGTCCCGTTTCGCACAGAAGGGCAACGCCCAAAGTCTGGACAATTTGGCTCTCTTTTGCCTCAAGTGAGCTGAGGGTCTCATAGGAAAAGAAAACACAAACCCTGAGGATTAAGGATTTTTTTTTCTGGATTGGCAAAAAGAACATTATTTACAAGTCAGGATGGTAAGTGTTGAGCATAACTGGACTAATACTAAAAACACAACAGATATCCACAAAACAACAGAAGCCCCATAAAAGTATGGATTTTACCATTTTAACTGTACTGCCATTTTAAGGTATAACAAATTGTTAACATAATTATTTTCAGGGTGGGATAAAATCATACAAATATACTAATAAGTAGCAACCTTTTTATAGATCACAGAGATGTGATCTAAAACCTTAAAGCTTCAGATTTTAGCCTTATGTGAACCTGAAGTTTGAAGGTGGAATAATTAAATCCACACTACAAATACTCACTGGTCAATTCTGATCTCATTGCTTGCAAAAACTGGAATGTTAAAAGTCCTCTTAACAGCAAGGCTCATACCTGGATACTGTCGGATGGTGGACACGGAGCTGGTGATTGGGGTGTATGTGTGTGCAGCCAGTGGATATGCAGAAGGTGGGTATGTTGGCAAAAAGTACTGGAACTGAACAGGAACAGACGGTCTACAGATAGAAGACAGATAATATGAACCAAAATGGGTCTACTTTCTTCTTCACTTTCAAATGATCCTATCCCCCAGATCGTCTTCATACCCTTATATGCTATACCAACATTTCCCCAATTGTGTCCCAAATAAACTGTTAGATCAAAGGACACACACCTAGAGAGAGTAATATTTGTAAAAATAAATGGGTACTATCAATACATCCATAAACATAAAAATATGTAGTAACAATTACTAAAACCAATGTAAAAAACCTCAGTAATCAAAGGTTTTCTCTGCTCAATTCCACTTGAAAGACTTTAAGTTTACACTGGCAAATCTTATCAAATACAAGTAAAATAGGTAATCCCAAACTTATACAAACTGATTCAGAAACCAAAAAAAGAAGAAACAAGACCAAACTTAACACAGCCTTGACACCAAAACTAGATAGGGAGAATAGGAGAAAAGATTATAAACAAATCTCATTCTCTGCATCAACACAAAAATTACTAAATAAAATGGAATTAAATACTGTATAAAACAAAATATATTATGATCAAATAAGGTTTACCACAGGAAGAATGATTCAATATCAAAATTTCTATGAATGTTTTAGATTCTTTAAAAAATTAAGAGAACAATCATTTAAAATATCACAAAAGATATACAAAAATATTTAATAGAGACATAATACTATAGGTTAGCTATATTAGGATTAAAAAAAAATTACTTCCCCCTCCAAATTTTTATAGCATTCAATACTTACTCATGATATAAATAACTGAAAAAGAGGAATGGAAAAAATCTTTGTTCCTCAATCTGAAAACAGCATCTACCAAAATCTATTCTGAAATTTCCCAAGAATTCCCATTTAGGTCAGGAATAAGATAAGACTGTTCACTATCTCTCCTCTATTCAACATCATATTGGAAGCTCCAGGTAACAAGAGAAACACAGGTATGAAAAATGGAAATGAAAAAAATCCCTCATCCTTCAAAAAACTGTCCTATTTGTAGACAAAATAAAAACCTACATAGGAAATCCAAGAGAATCTACAAACTTTTAGGGCTAACAGGTGTGTTCAGCAAGGTGAATGGACAGAAAGACCAATATATTAAAACCCATAAGCATTCCTACACACCATAATACTCAAACAAGAACATTTATTTATTTATTTATTTGAGACAGAGAGAATGAGAGAGAGAGCACATGAGAGGGGGGAGGGTCAGAGGGAGAAGCAGGCTCCCCGCCGAGCAGGGAGCCCGATGCGGCACTCGATCCCGGGACTCCAGGATCATGACCTGAGCCGAAGGCAGTCGCTTAACCAAGTGAGCCACCCAGGCGCCCTCAAACAAGAACATTTAAAAATGATCCAACTCTGAAACTACTTCATATGCACTGTACCAGATTCTCACTGGGAGAGAAGAGATACAAATATGGAATGGGGGAGGTAATGGGGTTGAACTAGAAGGATCAGCATGTACTAAAGAGTTGTTGTTTTTTTAAAGATTTACTTTACAAAAGAGTGAGAGCGCGAACTGGGGTAGGGGCAAAGGGAGAGGAAGAGAATCTCAAGCAGGCACCCCACTCAGCATGTAGTTTGATCGGCAGGGGCTCAATCCCACAACCCTGAGATGAAACCAACAGTCAGACGCTTCACTGACTGAGCCAACCCTGCGCCCCTGAAGAGTTTTTATGACATCACATGCTTCCTATTTCTGTCAGCTAAAAGAGCCTGGAAGAAATGACAATCAAGTAGCAATAAACAGAGCTAATGTTCTGGTTTCTAAATGATGAAAAAGAACCAGGGCTCCCTGGAGAAATGGTAGCTTCCAGGGCTCAAACAATATTCAGGAGAAACCTGGAATATTTTGTTGTGGTGGGAAGTAAGGAAGGGGTAGACTGTATGGGACATGGAAAACCCACAGGAACTGGTCTGAAAAAGCTTCCAGAGACGATCTGAGCATCAAAACAGAAGACAATCATGAATTATAATAATGAATAAACTAAATCCATGAGTCCATGCTCATTTAAAAAAATAAAATATACAACAAAATAAATGGGGATAGGTAAAATTTATTTACATAAACATGTCAACTGATAAACGTGGAAGAAATGGTAGAAAAAGTCATTATCTTGCAACCATCATACTGCAACCATCAACTGATACAGCCAAGAATCCTCAACAGATGCTAATGCCACTGAGTGAAAGTTTATTGACGAACAGGGTATTTATAGGCTCCAAGTATTTTCACACAGATTAGTGGTTTACAAAGGAGAAAAATAGGGGCACCTGGGTGGCTCAGTCAGTTAAGCGTCTGCCTTTGGCTCGGGTCATGATTCCAGGGTCCTGGGATCGAGCCCCACATTGGGCTCCCTGTTCAGTGGGGAGCCTGCTTCTCATTCTCCCTCTTCCCCTTCCCCCTGCTCATTCTCTCTCTCAAATAAAATCTTTAAAATTTAAAAAAAAAGGAAAAAAATATACCTTTATAGAAAAATCTGGCAAACATCACCTTTACTAGGTAATTAGTGCTGACAGGGCTAACAATGAGACATAGGGGCGGCATGAGCTCTCTGATGTAGTAACTGTGAGAAGATTGCATCACCTAAGTGGTATTTGCTCTAAAAATGCATAACCTGAATCTGACTTTGAGGAAACAATCTAACAAGCCTAAGCTGAAGAGTATTCTACAAAAACAACTGGCCTAGCTATACTCTTCAAAAATGTCACTGTATGAAAGGGAACGGAAGGCTAAAGAATCATTTTGGATAACTGCACTGTGGTTACGAGAAGGTCTTTGTTCTTTCGGGATGAAAATGAAAGTACTTAGGGATAAAGGGTCATGACGCTGCAACCACACTCTCAAACCAGCTCAAAATAAATCAAACACAGAAACACACCAAATGAAAAAGTAGATACCAGGAGAACATCCATCAAAAAAAGAATGGCTAAATAAACATAGCACATTTTCATAAAATGAAAAATAAATTATACACGGTATTATTTTCAGGAGGAAATCTGAAAATAAGAGTAACTATATATACTATATTTCTCGGACATTTTGTGTTATTGAAAAATCAAAACAATTAATGACACAACGGGGCAGTGTAACTGGCACATTCCCTCCTACCTATTATCACTTCGGGTTTCCATGGCCACAGGATTTGGAGAGGCCCGATGACCTGAAATGGGAATCAGGCTACTCCTCTCTGCAGGGTAATCAGGCTGGATCCGAGGAGAAGTGTGTGTGATCTGCTGAGGCACCACCTTAGCTACAAATGCAAAATCCAATCATATTACCTCTCATATGCTTTTATTGGCATGCCAAAACATTTTTGGCCAGCAACAATCTTAAGAACGCAAATAGTATTAAGAAGCCTGGATCTTTAGTTTTAATCAAAATAAAAAAAGAAAGATCAGTACATAAGATTCAACTGAATTATTTCAAGCCAATAATCTACTGATACATTCATATGTTCGTACTGTTATTTGCCAAAGCAGGGTTCACCATCAATACTTTAACAAAAATACCAGCAATCAGGCCCTTTCTCCCTGACCTGTCTTCCTGGAGACCTTTTTTAGAAGGAGAAAAAATTTTAACAACAATAAAAAAAATCAACAAAATTTTGAATACCAACATGGCAAAGACCTTAGCTTCTACTGCAGCATCCATAGCTAATTAGTAATGAATCAATCATTTTAATCTCCAAGTCTCAGTTTCCTCATCTGGGAAGGCCTTCTTTAAATAATCACTTTATTTCCAAGATCCTTTGAATGTCTTGTGATTTTGCACAATACTTTATAGCAAAATCAAAATGACAATAGAGTTTTCAAATCTAATCTGAGGTTCAAAGTTTGCTCTCCTTTAGCATTTGCAATCAAGTTTTGTTTAGAAGGTACAGCTGAACTGGTACATACTTTAGTGTTCTTACAGACCTCTCTGCTAACTCTAGGAGGGAGTATTTGGAAAGAAAAGCTGCAACCTACATTAGATATATAGAAGGACAGCTACCATCTGTGTAAGATCCCAGTTACACCAGTGACAGGCACATAAACACTGGAGACTAGGATGACACCACCACATTACCCAAAGTGCAGTGCACTGAACACCAAAGGTAAGCAGCACAAGCCCACCATGATTCCCAGCTATTTCGTGAGGGAGGCAGCTGGAGAAGTTTCTGCAGGATGATAGCTGGGATGCCCAATTCGACCACTGATGGTGACTTGGCAGAGAGAAGCTGCCATGAAACATTTTCCGTCAGTACTAAGTAGAGGGGGAGCCGAGTGGGAAGCAACTAAGCCTTATTTTTTCACTGTGCCCAATAAAAGGTAGGAGAAAAGAATGCTCCCAATAGGAATGCAGCTGTCAATTGGCAAAGTGGCTAACTACTTGTTGATAAACCATACACACGCCCATGAATTTATATCTGTACTTTTTTCTAATTAAAAAAGCCACACATTGTCAATTATCAAAAAAAAAGACTTAAGGAAAAACATAATGCAAAAATTGTTAAGTTGAACATAATGCCACCTCCAAAGATGATCCCTGTTTTCTGAATGCTGTGATCATCTGATTCTGCTTTTTAGAATTCTGACACCACTGTCATATGTGGGCCAGAGCATGGAGAAAATAAAGACGGTATTCTAATGGAAATGAGCATTCATTAAAGGCAAAAACTCTATGCTTATGGTTAATCAGGCTTTTTCCCCGACTAAAAAATGGTTGAACTCAATATTTAACCTCACTTGGAGAAATCAAGTGTCACCTGGAAAAAGCTGCTTAGGTGATTTTAATATATCCACTAAATCCCCACTTGAAAATCAGTGCTCTAGGGTTAATATCAGGTATTCTTTCTCAACTGAGGTACGTTTGTACCGGGATCCTATAGTGACGTAACAAAGAAATACTTGGCTTACTATGAAAGAAGAAGAGAAAACCAGTGCATAAGCCTGATGGAACTTAGATAAAATCTATCACATTTAGTGGCGGATGTTAAATCTGTTTGGACACTTCTGTCAAATGATTTTCACACCTAGAATTTAGCAAATGGTTAAAAATCAAAGATAAAAGAGCTGGGAGATATGGAATATAATACTGTAACTTAAGACTGGTAAAAAGTTGATAGTCTTAGCCAAATGAATGCACATACTTCTGTCTCCTGGTACTCTGAGTTTACTTCCACAGTGTAATCTCCCAGCAAGACACAGTGACATAAATAAGAACTAATCTCTAAATAATTCTTTACAGAGGTGATTCAAGATGAAACCAGAGAGCCCCTATAGGGTACACTGTCCTCCTTTATAGGTCTAATTTTCTCTCTAGCTATAGTGAGACTCTCCACTATAAAAATGGCAAGAATAAGCCTGGTTCTGTTGTTACAGTGCTCAGGATAACTGATGACACTGTTAGATATAGTTAGAAAATGTTGTGAAGTGACAGGGAACAAGCAACAATCTTTTTCAACAGAAGTTCATCAATGCTAAAATCACACACTCCCACCCTCCGCCCCACTCTTCTTTTCACAGGAGGGAATGAACCACCTTCACCTTCACCAAGGGGGTAAGAAAGAAGTGTGCTCTCTCTGATGCCAAGCTGCCACGAGCAGTAGCCTGAGAAAGAGCCAGCAGCAGTGTTTTCACTGCTAGAAGCCTACCATGGGGCTTAGTACCAATTTAAGGATGGGCATGGCTGAGTTATCTAAGGGAGGAGGAAGGGTTTCCTGGACTCCACCCTCATTCCAGAAAAGTGTCCTCCAAGTTTGCGCAGAGGGATGTGAAGCTGTCTTACTTGGGAAGGAAGGAACTACCGCAGTGCTGGAACATAGCAGGTGGGGAAGTCATACTTCTATGTCTGGTCACCAGATTTCTGACAGTTAAGTATGTCAGTGTGTCATCTTACAAAAACACTCTTCTAAAAGTTTATGAAAAATATGGCAGCTGTCCCATGTGTCTGGAAGTAAACAGTAAGATGGCATGCTTATTGTCATACAACCAAGGCAAAGCTAATACCAGAAACTAAACCTGGGGCTTGTGAACTAAAGAAAGCAGCACTCTGCCTCAGAAGCCAGTCTCTGCTTTGGAAGCTGTGACAATGAGACACAGCCCCTAGGACAGGTGTCAGCAAACTGTGGGCAAATCCTGCCCGATGCCTGTTTCTGTACGGCCCATGAGCTACATGTGGATTCATACTTTGGAATGGCCAGGGGGGAAAAAATCAAAAGAACATTTCACGACACATGAAAATGATATGAAATCCAAATTTCTGTGTCCATAAAAAGTTCTACTGAAATGTAGCCACACTCATTTGTTTACATATTATCCACAGCTCAGCAGTTGTGACATGGACCTATGACACCTGCAAAGCCTAAAATATTTATTATCTGGCCCTACAGAGAAAGGTTGTCAATCCCTGCTCTTTATGACTCTTTGGCCGCCAGAAACTTTTCAAAGATTTTTAAAAAATACTCAAGGCATATATTTAAAAGGGGAATAAACAAAGCCTAGAAGAAATTTTAGGATGTTCGTGAAGTATCTTGGGGTAGCAGTCAGATGAGAACTGAGGGTAATCAACCCGAGGGTTATCACCCTTCCTGCTGTGCACTGCCCAGAGAGTTTTCCTGAACAATCCATCAATGTACAAGTTCTCCTCATTCCAGATCCTTGCTTCTTTCTTGCTTTTTCTGTGGATCTCATCTAACTATGTCAGTGAAGTTAACTTCTCTTTAAAAGGCACACACAGGAGAGGTAAAATCTGATAAATGAGGAGTCAAAGTTGTGTTAAAATAACATTTACTTTCAGCTCTCAAGGATTATTACCCTCTTTTCCCCACTACGGTCAACACCAAATCTGTATGACAAATATACAAAAATCGAATTCAGTGTTGCTTTGAAAATCAACAATAATTAAAAAAAAACCAAAACACCCAATACTAGCCCTCGATATGAAGACCTCGTCAGAGGGGCTGAAAAATCCCTTTTAAGCTCTGTGTGAAGGCTGCAGGACACTTACCAACTGGGATGTTTGAGGTGGTCACAGCGGTAGCATGGGATGAATGTGAGGGCATTGTCATGGTAACAATTGTACTCGTGGGAGCTTGTGTGTGTGACACAGATCCTGAAATTGGAGAAAAAAAGTCTTCAACAGTGGCCTCTCTACCCACACTACAGATTCTCAAATACCCGAGGAAAGCTCCTGGGAAAAGAGAATTCACCCTATTCTTTTTCTCTGACTGAAGCTGAGAAATGAGAAATTAACTTACCACTCATTCTTCACACCTCCTTAGAAGGAAAAGCAGGGCTGCCAACTTACCGGCCGTGGTAGCTGAAGGAATGGTGTTGGTTGCCAGAATAGGTGCTACTGTTGCTGCAGCCACTGGTGTGCCAGTGCTGAAGATCGTTTTCTGGGGGGGGAGAGGAGGGGGGAGAGGGGGGAGGGGGGATATCCCACGACACAGTTATAAACAAGAACATCTCCCCCTCCATCCAGTCTATTTTATATATTTATTTATTTTAAAGATTTTATTTATTTATTTGACAGAGAGAGAGCGAGAGAGGGAACACAAGCAGGGGGAGTGGGAGGGGGAGAAGCAGACTCCCTGCCGAGCAGGGGGCCTGATGCGGTGCTTGATCCCAGGACCCTGGGATCATGACCTGAGCCGAAGGCAGCCACTTAACAACTGAGCCACCCAGGCGCCCCTCCATCCAGTTTAAAAGCAATCACTGCCTTCAATATTACTAGGTTCTCGGAAAGTTTTGCACAAATCTGGTTTTAACCCACAGCCTCCAAAGATGGGTTGACCTCTGGTTTTACCTGAGCCATGGTATGAAGCTGTTGCTTTGGCGTCCCCAGCGCAGGATGAGATGGCAGTGTGATTCTTGTGGTTACATCCCGTGACTGTGCAGGACGCTGAATACTAATTGCTGCAGACGGTGGATGCTGGATAGACAAAGTTGGCCGGCTGAAATAGATAGAAAAGACATGATTTCTCACTTGTCTCTAAACACAATGCAGGCAGTCCAGGCCATTTACTATCTTGTACTAGATCATCATCATACGGCTGTAGTTTTAGGTCTGTGACATCCATAGGTGAACCAATGAAGTAAATGGCCTGTCAAGTTTCTCTTCTGTAAGTTCCATAAACCTATTTCCAAAGGTATCAATATGCGCCATGAACTGAATCAATTAATCCTTAGTCAATTTCAGCACTCTCAGTATAGTTAACCAACACTCTAGGACAATCTTGAGTAAGCATTATTATAATCAATACACTTCACTCTGTGGACAAAGCTGGAGATACACACTCAGATTTTCACATTACAAGGCAGGATTACAGACAACCCTGATTAACAGTAGCCCACCCCATTGCCCCCAAAGCACTAACCTGCTCTCAATTTCCTATCATTCCTTACCGTATGATTCCTTCAAAAGTTAGCTATGATTGTCTAATGATTGAAAGAGATATCAACACAGAAACCATGTCAAATTAACTGGCAGCAAGCTACTGGAATTGCAGCAGTGGCAAGAAAACTTGACATTATAACAAAGTTGGCTTCTCAAGTCAGAGGGGGAAGAATGGACTATTTAATAAATGATGCTGGGAAGACTATGTAGCCCTTTGAAAAAAATAAAATTGGATCCATGCTTCATGCATTACTATGCCAGGATAAATAAGAGGAGGATCGAAGATTTTACAGCAAATTAAAAAGTACATGAAAAAAATACAGAAGAATTCTTTTATAACCTCAGAATGGATGAGAGCTTTTTAACTACTGAAAGCTTTCAAAATCCAAAAACTACAGAAGATCAAAAAATTTACTCTGTGAACAAATAAGCAAACCTACATAGCAAAACACACAAACACACTATAAGCATGGTCAAAAGACTCAAACTAAAGTGTAATCCTCTTAATATACTAGGAGCTCCTTGCAGTCAATGAGAAAAATAATAGCTCAATAAAAAGCAAAGGATATACATAGCCAGTTCACTAAAGAGAAAACACAAGTGTCTCTTTAACAAAGAAATGATGCTCACTCCCACACACAGGAAGAGAAATACAATTTAAAATACACGGAGATATCACTGTTCACCTATCAGATTGGCAACCCCCCCCCAAATGGACAGCATAATGTTGTTCAAGCTGCAAGGAAATAGGCACTTCTAAACATTCTGGAAGGAGTGCGAACTGGTATAAACCCTGAGGAAGGTAATTAGTAGGTATTGAAATTATAACTGCATATACCTTCTGATTACTTTTGGGAATTTATCCTACAGGTATTCTTGCACACATAGATAATGACTGAAGTATAAGGTTATTCACTGCAATATTACTTATGATAGTCAAGTACGAGAAACCACCTCAAACCCATTCACACATACAATGGATCACTGTGCTGGTACTAAGAGAACAATGAGGCTGTCTAAGTAATGAAATAGGAAACTTTCAATACATGTTGTTATATTTAAAGAAAGTAAAGAGAATGTATGAGTTAATTTTGGGTAGAAAGGATAAAAATAAGAACTGTATTTAAATCTGACTATATTAACTCTGGAACGACATCCAGTTAGTTATTATCAGGTAACTTAGAAAAGGTAAAAGGGAAGGAACCAGGATCCTGGTGGATGGGGGACAGAGGAGAGAATGACACTCCCTACACATCTTTTTATGCTTTTATATTTTGAAACCACGTGAATACAAATTAAAAAGAAGTGAATAAGCTGAGCTTGTAAGGGTCTAAACTTCGAGACCGCATGTTTCTAAACTAAGCAATGGTTTCATCATGAACATGCTCTTTCAAATGCTTTAAAAACAGACAGGACAGGGTATCTGTGAATAAAATGTTCAAATTGAATGAAGGATGGTTTTCTCTCTGAAGAAAGAGAGCTAAATGCTTTATCATTTGAGTTCAAAGGAAAGCTGAAAAATTGGCCACGGATACAACTATGGAACTTGGTGGAACTCACTGAGGAGAAAGCCTACTACTGGAGACTGAATCTTTATGCTTTCCAGGATGAGCCATTTCCCCAGGCCCATTCCCTATGTTCACCCAAAATGTAAAGGACCTCAAAAGATTTCCTTAAGTGACTCTCATGTTCTCAAGCCAGAAAAAACCTAGAAACCTAAAAACCTGAATAACCTAAAAAGTCCTTGGGTCATTCTTTTTAAGCCTTTCTATTATGCCTCTTCCACTAGTCATTTTTAAAAGGCTGGGAACGAGGAATGGATGTTCTCTGGTAATTTAAATGACCACTCTGAGATTTTGTTTAGGTTTCATTCTCTCTCCACATTATGGCAAAATCCACTTTTTACTATGAATAACACAGCCCAACAGTTACATCCAGAAACACAAAGAAGAAAAATACAAGTTCTGTGGCTATTCCACAGTTAGCCTTCTCAGTCACCGCCAGGGCAGCAGCACACTGGTGAGATGCCTGGACCAGGTGAGCCGGTACGTGGTAGGCCAATTCTGACCAGGACCTCCACTATCACACTGAGAGTTCAAGTACCTCTGTGGCTCCTGAAATTACTGAAGATGACCACTACACCAGCTGTCGTGGGAGTTCAAATGCATGGTGCAGCGTCAGGTGTTGGGTACAATCCCTGCGGAATCAGCCTGAGGATATTACTCCTGATGGGGCAAGTGGAGATGCAGACCTTGCTCAAAGTAACAGGATTCTGAACACCACTGGTCCAGTCAGTGAATAATAATTAGGACTTTGTTTTGCAGCCTGGCTTCTTCCCTGTATGGCTTTCACACCCTCCTGAAAGGTGACTTTAGAATAACATGAGAAGAATGATATTTGCCGACACAGACCACCTGCATAAACTCGTCACTGCAACTATCAGGATGTCTCTGCAGCTTTAACAGATAAAAACCCATTTTGGAGACTGGAGTTTTAATAGTTGACAATGTACTACGCTAAGCACAGTGCCATGTAAGACACCTGCTCCCAGCATTTATGATGAAAACCATTCAGGGAGATATATGTATATATAATTAAAATAATGACAAAATTTAGGACAGATGAACTTAATTATAAAAATAATTTTGAAGAATCTCATAACGAAGAATAATGTCAACATTCAAATCACCAGGAAAGGGTCTCCTCAATTCACCTTAAACATACTCATATTTAAAAGGTCTGGGTCATAAAAAAAATAGCCAGAAAAGAATATTTATATTAAGTATTTAAATACGTTTTTAAGTGCTTTTGAAAGCACAGACTATAGTACATGGTAGTCTTTGACTTTCATTTACTTTTTTTTTTAAAGATTTTATTTATTTATGTATTAGCGCGCGAGAGAGAAACAGCATGAGAGGGGAGAAGATCAGAGGGAGAAGCAGGCTCACCACGGAGCTGGGAGCCCAATGTGGGACTCGATCCCAGGACTCCAGGATCATGACCTGAGCCGAAGGCAGTCGCTTAACCAACTGAGCCACCCAAGCACCCGCTTTCATTTACTCTTAATGGAAAAAAAAAACCACGAACATGTCTATAAGGTACATTACATGTTAGGCATATTTTAATTCCTGTACATATATTAATATAAGCACTCCTTATAATGACCTGTGAGGTAGGTAGTATTATTGCCATTTTCTTTCCCCCCCCCAGATTTATTTGAGAGAGAAAGAGAGAGAAAACACGTGCATGAGCCGGGGAGGAGCAGAGGGAGTGGGAGTATCCTCAAGCAGACTCCCTGTTGAGTGTGGAGCCCGACATAAGGCTTGATCCCAGGACTGTGAGATCATGACCTGAGCCAAAATCAAGAGTTGGACACTCAACTGACTGAGCCACCCAAGCACCCCGATTATTGCCATTTCTAGGTGACGAAACTGAGGCATTTACTCTTTGGCCTAGCACTCCCACTTCCACAGATCTTGAAAATACACCATCACAAATACGCAACAGCACATGCTGAAATGTCCATCAGTACATCCATAAGCTGGGGTACAACACAGCTAAAAATAAAGAGAATAAATATCTCTATGTACTGATCTGGATCATCACCAGAATATATTAAGAGAAAAATACAATATGCTGTATTTTCTTTGAAAGTTACTTTTTTTTTTTAAGATTTTTATTTATTTGAGAGAGCGAGCCAGAGAGCAAGCACAAGCAGGGGGAGAAGGAGAGGGTGAGGGAGAAGCAGGCTCCCTGCTGAGCAGGGAGCCCACCATGGGACTGGATCCCAGGACCCTGGGATCACAACCTGAGCTGAAGGCAGACACTTAACCGACTGAGCCACCCAGGCGTGCCCCAGCATGCTATATCTGAGGGACAGAGAGGAGAGTGATATTCCTCACTGTATACCTTTCTGTATATTTTTATTTTGGAAATATGTGAATGTAAATTAAATAACAGAAAATGTTACTACATATCCCACAGAGAAAACAATCACTTCAAGTGACCTCTGAATATATTCTCACTCCGTTTTGTGGGATCTAGTTTGAACACAAAAGAACGGGGAGGAAGTCTCAAACTTCACACTCAGTCTTATTGTTAGTTTAATCTACAGAAAATAAGAGGTTGATTTAAGACATGTGAACTTGGGACTCGGAATTGTTACTTTGAAACTATTTTTTTTTAATTATGGACCAAAAAACCAAGTAGTTATGTTAATGTCTTGACAGAAGATTTGCAGTGTAAGAGAAAAGATGTATAAATATAAAACTGAAGAAAGAAAAAAACCTGTAATGTTAAATTTCATTTGGAAATATCAGTATGAAGACATGACTGTTTACTGTATTGATTACCTCTGTCCACAGAAAGAGCCCAAAAGCAATGATAACCCGGGAGCAATGTATACCCTTAGCACCCAGATCTTGTGTTCTAATTACCATTCTCCACTAAAAAGAACCAAGAATCGTTGGAGAAATGGCTGATTTCAAGACCAGAGAGGCAGAAAAATAAAAAAGGGCCTAATTTATCATGTACCAAAAAGTAGAAAGTACTCAAAGTCCAAGAGGAGTTATCAAAATGACACTCAAACCAGTTTGAAGGGGTTCTCACTAGCTGAATCTGGGGCAACTGGGAAAAAAAAAGGATTTTCATTAAAATACACTGAGTAAATAAAATACCCCTGAGTCCATAGTGGCAACTCACCCCTACACAAAAAAGATCAGAGATTAAGCAGAGTCACTCAGCTAGAAAGTGCTCCCACATCTGTTGTCTTAATCAATATACCCCTTCTCCTAGTGATGAGATTTTCTTTAATGGTCTCAAAGGCTGCTCTAGGGACAGAGACCCAATTTAGAAACTTGACACAGAAAATATGGGGTTAATTTGCAATGAGTGAACCCATGACCATCCTCCAGTGTTGAGCTGGATCTTTGTTTGACTTCTTTAAAGTGAGGACAAGAAGTACTGCAGGCAGAGACTACAGGTTTGGGATTTTCTCCTCCTCTCAGAGAATAGTAACAAAACAAAGAGGAATGCAGTCTCCATCTTTGGCAACATTAAGAGACACCTGAAACCTCAAACCACAGAAGAGGTAGCAGAACTGCCAAGGGCAGTGATACCCAAACAGCGACACAGGAGTCAATGCACACAGGATCTCTGCAGCTATAAGTTAAGGGACAAATCCAGTCAAGTATAATTCTCCAAAGTGAGGAGTGCACTCTGACACAGAAAACCAAAAACTTGTGTTTGTAACAGCAGGAGCTGTCAGTGAAGCAGGACCTGGACACGGATCAGTTCCAGTATCCAATAATCAACGACAAAGGGCTGAACTAAGAACCACACATATGGATAAGCGCCATGTGAAAAACAGCATGTGGTGAGGGGTGCCTGGCAGGCTCAGCGGGTAGAGCATGTGATTCTCGATCTCAGGGTCATGAGTTCAAGCCCCATGTTGGGCGTAGAGCTTACTTTAAACAAACAAACAAATAAACCACACACACACACACAAAAAAGACCCCGGCATGTGGTGAGACCCAAAGAAAAGAGAAACTGCCATCTGGGGCAGTCTATCTTCACTGGCAGGAGAGAAGTACAACCAAGAAAACACGAACAGAGTATCCTGAGTCATTAGGAAAATTTCCCCTAAGCCAGTACACAGCCCAGCCCACAAGAACCAATTACAAATAGCTGATGCAGAATAAGTTCAACTCCACTCAAAGATGAGTACTCAGAAAGCAACCAGCATAAGATCTATTTCATGATGCTACAAGAAAAATGGTGGACAGAAAAAGGGGCATTTTACTAGAAAGGCTTTCACTAAGTAGATGAAAATTGTACCATGAATGAAGAAACGTAATGAAATAACTCCTTCCACAAAATGAAAACACAAAGCAAAGATGTAAGAGCTCACTGGACAAAAGGATAAGACAACAGGAGACAGGCATGGCTCAATAAATAGGCACAGCTCAAGACAGAAACAGAAGAAAATATCCAGCTGCGTCAGGAATGAAGGCAAAACTAAAAGTAGAGCATGACAGACAATGCTGGAAACTCAGTAAGAAACAGAGAAGACTGTGAGAAAATTAAGCAGAATCAAAAGGGAAAAAATTAATAAAGCTTAGATAAGGAAGTTGTGCAAAAAAGATTCAACAAATACGTAACTGGGTGCCCCCCTCACTAAAATGGAACAGAATGAACATACAAAGATACAATTCAATAAAACTGTTCATAAATAGTTTCATGTTGCAGATTAAAAAGGTACACCATGTTTCAGAACAAAACGATACATAATGGTCACTACAAAACACATCCCAGGAAAGTCACTGAAATTCAAAGATAAAGAATCTTAGGCAATCAGGCAAAAATATCAAGATCCTTTTAAGGGATTAAAAAAAAATCAGGCTGGCCTCAGACTTCTGTACATTATCCAGTTCTAGAAGGCAGAGGAAAAATAGTGATAAAATACAGAAAAAAATACAGAAACCAAAAGAATTATCACCTAAACTACTGCTTAAGTATAATGTTACCTGCAAAATGATTTTGAATATGTGAAAACGCAAAATACTGGTCCTCTAAGTCCTTCTTGAAGAAAGTAGCAGAGAATAAATTTCATTCAACCAAGCAATGAACAACAAGAAATGATAAAAAAAAAAAAAAACCTGGCACACAGGATTACTCTATTTAACATAAAGAGTAAGACCACTTTTTTTTTTTTTGTAACCTTCCTTCATTTCTATGCCTTGAACCAATTTAATTAATATTGGTTTCTCTGGTCTTTGAGAGTTTGGTAGAATTCAATGAAACTGTCTGGGCCTGGTGCTTTTCGGAAGATACTACTTTGAAATTTTTTTCTATTTCTCCAGTGGACATTGGTCTATTTAAACTTTCTGGCTCCAGAATTCAAAGGAGCTAGATATTAGAAATTTATCACTGTTGATAGATTTAACTAGAAAAATCATCTGGTCATTAGGGTTTCTGTCTGTTTAATTCACTAGTGCATTTCTAGTGCCCAGAGCAGTGACTGCCACAACGCTGAAAAGACATCTGACAAAATTCAACTGTTTTTACTAAAAACTCAATACACTGGAAAAGACAGATAACTTTGATAACATGGTTTAAAAAAAATTAACTCATTTTCACTGTATACACATTCATAACTTTTGAATTTCTTCATACCATCTGAATATACAGGTAATATAAAATTAAAACAAACAACACAGTCTACTTTATTTTGGGCAATTGTGTCTCTTTGTACCTCAGGCAATATTTTCAATTACCAGAAAGTGTCCTTATTTTACTGAAGAGGAGACTAAGGAGCAGGAAAGTTGAGAAACTTGCCTAATGTCACACAGCTAGTGAATGATAGAGCTAATGGTTAAATATAAGTCCTAGGTACACTTCTGCATATAAAAGTTGACTTTCTTCAGAGTTCCGTTCCAGGCCCTCTTTTTATTCATTCCCCCTGGAGAGACTCAGATTACCTCAAAGCTTTAACTGTAGCCCACAGGTTGATGACTTCCAAACCCATTCTTTATCTCTGGCACCAACATCTCTTCAATCACCTGCTGACAACTGCCACTTGACTGTTCCATGGATAAACTCAGTATCCTGAAAGTCAACACTCTTTCTAAAACTCACTTTCTTTCCCTTGTTTCCTTTTTATTTACTTGGTCAAACAAGGAAGAAACCAGGGAGGCATCTAGACTTACCACTCTGCCCTGCCTCCAACTGGCAATTGAGAGTTATGGATGGTCTCTGGTCTGACAGCTTTAGTCTCCACGCCTGCTACCCCTTCTTCTGTTCAGTGAATGTCTTCTTGTTTATATTGCCAAAGGCACCACATAATTAAACACATGAATCAAAAAAGACCTCCTGGTGAGACTCACATCCCACTGTCTCCCCCCAACTTTCACAGCCTTACCACAATATGGCTTGGGATCAGGACAAACATGTCTTCACCCAATTGTGTCATTTCTAGGAAGCATCACAGATCACTCCTTCATCAGCCAGACTATCCCTGTATGGCTCTATAGTTCTCTCCCTTTTCAGCTACCCAACCCTTCTGTTGCAGCCTCTGAACTTACAGTCCGTTTAGCAAAATCCCCTACATCCTCAATCTCTTCCCTGAATATATCCTTTACCTCCCTTCCCTAATGAATCTGGGTTCTCCCCTGAGAACACTGCTTCCCCCTCCAGCCCTCTCATCCAGGAGACATTTTTTCTCTCATAAACCTCTTCCCCATCTATACAGTCTTCCTAAATAATCTCCTTCATAACTCTCCCCTGGACTCCAAACTCATCTATTAACCAATCTCATCATCTCTACTTGCGTGCTCAGAAGTCAGCACAACCTTCCAATGCCCAAAACTAGTTTGGAATTCCTCCCCAAAACCTACTCTTCCCACTGTCCCTCATATCAAGTTACTTGATATGAGGATTTCAGAAGAATTACGTAGGGGCAGTGAGAGAACAACCTGACTCCTCTTGTTCTCCCACTGCCCCTATGTAATTCCTCTGAAATTCTCAGCCAACTTCAAAACTCTATTCTGAATCTAACCATGTCTTGCCACCTCCAGCAATGATCTCTTCTGGATTCCTACATACCTTTCTAAACTATCTCTCCATTTCCAACTTTGCCTCTCCAAAGTAGCCAGGCTTCAGACCATCACGCTGCTCTGCTCAAAATTCTGCTAAGCCTTCCCGTTGCACCCCAGCAAAGTCTAAACCTGTAGAGGGCTTCTGAAGGCCCGAATCTGGAGACCCTGTTACCTCCTAAAATAATCTCTTGCCACTCTCCTACCATTAGTCTCTTGCTTCTCCTTACTATGGCAAACACACTCCTGTCTTGGGCCTTTACACTTATTGTTCCCACTGCTTAGAATGCTCTTATCCCATACAGCCACATGGCTCACTTCAATACATCTTTCAATTTTCTGCTCCAATCTATTCTTAAGAACAGTGCTCCCAGATCACCGTACAGGAAATAGTAAGCCTGTACGCCTAACCTGTCACTCCAAATCCCACCCTATCTAATTTTTCCCCAAAGCACTTTTCACCATCTAAAAAACTTCATTTTTCATTTGTATATCTCCAGCAACAGGCTCTATCTCCAGCATCTAGGACACTACACAGCTCATAAAAAGCGCTCAATAAGGATTTACTGAATTAAATGAAAGGAAAGGAAAAAGGGAAAGGAGGAGGGCCTGATCTCCAAACCCTCAAATATACCTAAGTGCTGAATCAGTAGCATGTGCTGCAGTTGTAGTAATAACTGGAGACTGAGCTCTGGTGGCTGAGACAGTTGCTACCACAGCAGGAGGGATGGTATTAGAGGTGGTCACAGGTGGACGAGACTACCAAGAGAAGAGAAAAAATATTTCATTTAAAACAAGAAGCAAAATAAAATACATTAAGCCAAACAATGAAAGTATAATTTGAAACTTGGGCCTTCAAATAAGCATGTTTGTGTCCAAATGAAAGCAAATTCTCACCATTCTGATTAAGGAATTCTCTTTTCAGATAGGTAATTTTAACACCCAAGAGACAGAATTACCAAAAATTATCCTATTTTGGCTGGATGGACTATATAAATTCCTCCTTTCCAAGTAGGACTGGATGAAACATTTTGTCCTATTAATAGGAGTTGGGATCCAACCCTTCAGATCTAGAGTACCCAAAGATTTGTTGGTCCTGCTGTAGACATTTTACACTACCACACAACCAAGTGCTTTCCACAGGGGGATCTAAGCCGTCGGATGGAACTGCTGGCTCTCAGTCCCTCTAAGCCAGCAAACACATGAAAACAGCACTTGCCTGCGGAAGATTCAGGGTGCCCAGATGTTCTCTGGCTGTTTTCACATGGAAGTACTTCCCATACCTTCCCCTATACTACATCTGTGTGTAAAATCTTCACCAAACGAGTTCTCCACCCTGGGCTTCACCTGCTTGTCCACCATCGATTCTTTCCATCATCTGAGCTCTCCTGAGTAGTCCCTTTCTTGACCCTGATACACACAGTTAAATTTGCAAATGCTGCCCATTCTGGATCTACCTCTCACTTCCAGACCTTTTACCTGTTGTGCCTGCTGTTACAGCTTGTTGTCGCACAGTAGGATCGTCACACTATCTTCAGTGAACTCCTTGTCCTGGTTCTTTCTCTAATCTCTTCTGTATACCATTTACACTCCAGGGGCCTAATGAGTCTCCAAATGTGTTTTATTAGCCAGCAAGGTCTCTTATTTTGTTTTAAATTGAAAACTCTATGCTGGACATGTACTACCCTGTGTCCTACTCAGCACCCTTCCTTATTGTCTTAAATCCTGCTGTTCCACATACATTACCAGTCTGGCCCCCAAAAGTATCTGAATTTTCATCTCCTGTCTGTGATTCAGCTCATTAATCTTTCAAGGGTATTTCTTTGATCATACGTTACTGTGTTCAAAAAACTTAGTGGCTCTCTGTTGTGTACAAAATCAAATTTATACTCTGTATCTTAGAGCTCTGAATTTAGAGACATTACAATGTCACATCATAACACACTATATCTCAGTAGTACTGAGCTCACAGATTTCCTTGAAAAAAAGTTGAAAGGCACAGACCGTCTTCCTTGAAAAGCATGCGCACGTGCATAACGTGCACAGAATACGCAGGGGCTCATAAATCCTGGTCTGAACGAAAAACTCTCAGTTCTGGCTCGCCTCTACTAAACCCTGTACGTAACCACCACCATTCACAGTACTGCTCCCTTTCACTGCCTCTCCACTTCTCTGAATCCCTGTTACCACACCCATCCCAGCAAGAGCTTCCCTTACCACAGCTCCTCTAAATCCCGACGGCTGATCACATCACAATGTATAGAACTCAACTTTCCCGGCCGCCTCTTGGCAACTACATCAAAAGCCACTTGAGGTCAGAGGACTCTCCCAGGCTCTAGCAGAGTCAAGAACTGAGTAGGCACCTAGTACTTGCGAGCTGACTACCCACAACCTGACGTGCCTGGATTGGTTGGTGAATGATGTGCTGTACTGCTGGCTGAGCCGTAGCAGCGTTTGGCAACTGGGAAGTCGGCCTCAGGACTGTGGTTACTTTAGAACTGGACATCACAGCAGCAGCAGCTGCTCCTGGAAAAAAATTGTTTGCATTAGTATGGCGTAGCGGCTCACAGTTTACACGGTTCCAGTTATATGCCCTAGGAAAATAGTGTGAATCGTTTCTAAACCTCGGTAAGTCAGTAATTTAGCAGAGATGCTGTATGTGTATTTCCCTTCCCTCACGCAGAAAATTAGAAAAATGTGCACTCAGTTGTGATTTGATAAGATTAATAACCGGTCTTGCTTTTTCAAGGACATTCTTAAATGAAACCGGCTGTTTTTTTTCACTACAAGTATGTAGAAGAGAAGCACACACTGAATAGCAGAGCGTGGTGCCACCACCTTCATTTGGGCCAAGGCTCCAGCAGCGTAACCACCAGGGAGGGTTCATTTGAACCACCACTGCCTTTGTATTATCAGCACGAACATCAACACGGTACGAGAGGCAAATGAAATCTTAGTATTTTCATGAAAGTAGTTTTGACCTAACACAGACCCCCTTGCAGTCTATGAACTTCACTCTGAGAACGACTGAATTATGTTACGACCAAGTAAACCTGGTTTTGTACTTGTGAGCCTGATTTTGCCAACAATGATTTAACACTCGCCAATAGAAGGCTACAATTTCTGATCAAGTAGTTGAGAAAACTCATTAAATTTAATACGTGACAACCTATTAGAACTTAATTGTAAGAATAAATTCATCTTATGGCTATGTTACTCGAGTAACCATCATCACTAAACTTTAAGAATAGTCAGTATTTGTATTTCTGACTTTCTCATTAACAACAAAGACCATTATGGACTATCACAGCTTTGAGGAGTTCCTCATTACAAAGGACAATCTTTAGACTGTACTAAAAATTTGAATTGCTTTAAGTTTACACACACATCATACACACGCTTGTTGAAATGCAACTATAATTCGCATATACTAGATCACACTTAAAATGTGTATTGTTCTAAGTTTATTTCTGTTGTCCTGTAACTTTAGTAAGATGATTCCAGACACATTTTGTTAACGGTAACAGAAATCTCTTACCAAATACGTATCTGCCACAGCACTTTGAGAATTTGAACAGAATGTGCAATTTTTACCTCGAGGTAAATGAGAAGCTCCGATGTGAAGAGGGGGCCCAGGAGCGTTGCTGCGGATAATAGACATCTGTACATTTGTGGTCATGATGTGATGCAGGTTACTGGGATGTCCCTGCAAGAAACAGGATGTAATATTATTTTCATGTGCTTGGTTTTAGCCATTGATGCTTAGCCACTGCTTCTAGGAGGTCAGTTGCCTCCAAATGTGGGTCAGGGTATTCCTTTTAGACAGTGAGTATCCCCAGGGAAAGGACATTTCGCTTTTTTTTTTTACACAACATACTGCATGATGACCTGTGCCAGCAGGCATGTGGTGACTGTGAGGACCCTTCAATGCCTCAAGCCTAGCTAGGTGCTAGATCTTTAATAGATGGACACATCTGACTGTCCACTTTGGGACACTCTCATCTTCAGTATTAGTTTTTCACACTTGTTTTCTCTGCCTTGGCCAAAAGCTTATTTTTTCCTATCCTATTTTCTTTACATGCCACTGCATTCCTTTACGCTATGCAGGACTTCTAAGTAAATGTCAATTAGTACCCAGCAGGTACTCCCCTACAAGTTCTTCAGCTCCCCGCTTAGCTGTCCCTTCCTCACATGCTCCCAGCCCTGACGCCAGTGTTTCCCAGGTGGGGGTTCCAGTACTGCTGGGAGTACTCAGCAGTACGATAGAAGAAAGAAAACATAGCGTGTCTTCTTGGAATACCAATTTTTTCTTGAAAACTTGAAGGGAAAGGTTTTAGATTCAGGTTTTTTCACTCTCAGTAATTCAAAATATTTAAGTAAATCACATACACGTTACGGAGTAGGAGTAGAATTTCAGGAAAAAATTTAAGTTAAAACATGAGACTATGAATAAGTGTTCACGACTGGTGAGCTGCTTGAGGGAACCTCCTAGGCGCCCAAGAGATACACATTCATTCTCCTCAGAGAAAATCCTAGAAATGCACTACTGTCATGAGGCTATTCTCAATCCCACACAACTGGACTCTGAGCACCTCAAGGATACAGAATGTCTTATCTAGATTTGTATCTCACACTGAGGGTGGTGCCTCACACACAGCAGATGCTCGATACATACTGGCCAAATGACAAACACCACTGTGCATGTTGGTTTTACTTCCTGCAGATATCCTTCTCTCTCAAACCTACTATCTTCCCCTTCCAGATATCAGTGACCATTTAATTTTTTATTTAGTACAGTGCCTAATGTACTGCTGGCATTCAATAAATAATGATCAACAGTTTGGCATCTCAGTTTGAAAATCAGCAAATTAAGAGGAAAAAAACCTGTTGTCCACTGATTGTTGCCACAGGAATGGCTGAAGCTTGAGGGATGCTACTCTCCATGGTAACGGTAACCTGCCCTGGAACCTTGGGGGGAAGTGACAAGGTAGAAGGTGGAGCAGGAGCAATGGGACGGCTAGGCATGGTGGGCTTCGGGGGCGGCTGCAAACAGAAAACCACACGAAACATATCAATAGCTTTTTACGAGTGATGCATTTCATTCTATAGTTAAGAGTACACAAATCAAACCTGGAGAGTGCCAGGAAAGATCCAGAAGCCTTATATATTTTATCTCTTAGCATCACAGCTTTTCCACTGAAGTACCAGCATTTCCATTTTACAGATGAGGAAACATACAAAGCAAGGCTATGTCACCTGCTCAAAGCCATGCAGACAGTAAAAACTGGAACTGGGACAGAGGCCCAGATCTGCATGGCTCACAGCCCACATTCTTTCTTCTATACAATGCTGCATCCCACATTTGGGCGGAAGTAAACAAAACTCCCAGTAACTGAACCATAACCACGAGGTAATATACAAGGCGATATTCTCAGATATCCCCAAATTAGCAAGCTTTAAAACAAAACCTTGGAGAAGAGTGCCACTCCAAGATAAAATTGAGTTAGCATGCCCATAACTTGAATAAAATCAACGTCAAGACAGATACTAGAAAAGATCCTGTGATGCCAACTGCCCAGCGGCACAAGACTAGGCACTGCAGAACAGCAGAGCTCTAAGTGACAGAGAAGAGCTGAACTGATGGGTCAAAAAGAAAACACTAAGATCCTGGATACAGCCTAAGACTTTGTGAAAATTGTCAGGAAGATTAGCCAGTCTTTAGCTGTGGTTTAATGTGAAATTTTAAACCTCTCCATTACCTTCATAAGTCCCTCGGAAAAGGAGAGTGGCACTGCTGGCGTCAGATGTGCTGGTGGGGCTGTCACTGTGACGGGTGTGCCCGATGCAACAGCATGGTGTGTAGACAACATCTGCACCTGTGGATAGGGCCTTACCACAACAGGCTCTTGCTTCTCTTCGCGGGACTGTAGGGAGCTGCTGGAACCCATGTGCTCCCTGGCAGTGACTTCAGCCTCTCGACTAGATTCATCGTTGACTAGTAAGGATATTAAGGGAGAAACAGCATGTCATACGCTTCCAATATTAATATTAATGAAAGGCACAGGACACACAAGAGTGGCACTTGCAACTAAGTTTCAGGGTTGATAAAGTGACCCTTTCCTTGTGAGATTTTCTTCAGGAGAATCTGGGCATGAGGTTCCCCTAACAGATATCAAACCCAAGAGCCACACCTATAGAACACAGGACTGACTTTGGCTACTGCGACTTTTCCACTCCTGTGAACAAAGGGCCTGATAACTACCTAAAATGAACTCAAGGGGCACCTGGATGGCTCAGTTGGTTAAGGGTCTGCCTTCGGCTCAGGTCACGATCTTGGGGTCCCAGGATCAAGCCCCACGTTGTGGTCCTGCTCAGCGGGGAGCCTGCTTCTCTCTCCTCCTCTGCTCTTCCCTTTGCTTGTGCTCTCTCTCAAATAAATCAATAATCTTTAAAAAAAAAAAATGAATTCAGAAGAGCAAAACTAGATATGATGCTTTCATTTAAGGTATTTATTTAAAAACTTATAAAAACCTAACATTAAAACAATAATTTAAATACAATTCTTTTTTTTTTTTAATTTTACTTATTTACTTGAGAGAGAGAGAAAGAGCGCACGCATGTGCACGACTAGGGGTAGGGGCATAGGGATAGGGAGAAGCAGATTCCCCACTGAGTGTGGAGCCTGATGTGGGGGGCTTGACCCAAGGACCCCAAGCCAAAGTCAGACAGTTAACCAGCCTAGTCACCTAGATGCGCCCAAATACAATTCTTAAGTCTAAGAATTACCCATTTTACTGTTAATAGGTTTTCAAAACAAATTTCCTACAAAGCAAACATGGAAATCTCCATCATTATTACAATGCACACAGCCTTTGAAACTCAACAATTCCACTTATAGGTATGTATCCTATAGATATATGGCGTATGTATAAAATGACTTGTGTACAAGATTGTTTGTTTCCCCATTTTTATTCCAGTAAAGGAAGTTTTAAAACCTACATGTCTATCAACAGGGGACTCACTATATAAATTATGGTATACTCCCACAAGAGACTACCATGCAACTATAAGAATAAAACAAGGAAGCTTTTTAGGTACTCTCATGAAAAAACTGATAGTGAGCATTATGCAAAAATATCTAAGAATATATAGATGAAAAAAGCAAGGTACAGAACAGTGAAAAAGTAATGAAATATACACAAACATATATGTGTTTATTTTCCTATGTAGAAACATAACTCCCAAAGCATCTTCATTTCTTGACAGGAAATAAAGTGGATTCTGGGGTAACAGGGATAAGAGAAATACTTTTCACTGTATACTTTGGGAATTCTGAACCATGAAACATGTAACCTATTTAAAAACTAACTTAAAAAATCAAGGACCTAATCTAGTAAAAGAGAGTCTGTGAAAATATTATCTCATACGTGTCTATTGTTTCCCCAAAATAATATTAGAAAATAGAGATTACACTTACGTAAAAAATTTTAAGTATCTGTAAAACTACGAAGAAAATAAAGATGCTCCCAAAGTCTAACCAAGAGTTAATACGTTGGTAAAACCTTGAGACATTTCTTACCTCTTTAATTTTGGGTGGGTTTTTATTTATGCAACTTTTCAGTGAACTATAACCTTCATGAAGTGCACAAATGTTAATTGTATAGCTCAACGAACTTACACAAACTGAATACACCTGAGTAACCAGCACCCAGCTCAAGATGCAAAACATTCCCCAGAAGCCCTCTGTTCAGCTGGATTCCTCAATATCCCTTCTAAGGATACTCACTATCCTAACCCCTAGCACCACAGATTACTGTTATCTATTTTTGAACTTTATATAAATAGACTCATTGCAAATGTACCCTGTTGTATCTTGCTTCTTTCACTTACAAGTATGAGATCCATGAATGTCATTGCATGTAGCTGCACATCTTTCATTGTCAGTATAGTAGGTCATTGTGGGAATCAACTACAAATTACCCATTTTACTGTTAATAGGCATTTAGATAGTTTTCAGCTTTTTGCTATTATGAGTAGTAGTGCTAGTAATACTCCCACATATCTTTTGGTGAACTATTTACCATTTCTCTTGGATATATACCCAGAAGTGAAATTGCTGAGTATTATTGAATATATACTACCTCATTAAAAAAATGCTAAATGAAATTCCATTGCATAGATATACTATAGCTTTTTGTTTTTTTTTTTAAGTAGGTCCCACGCCCAGCATTGAGGCCAGCGTGGGGCTTGAACTCACGACCCAGAGATTAAGACCTGAGCTGAGATCAAGAGACGGACGCTTAACCAACTAAGCCACCCAGGCACCCCAACTATAGCTTTTTTTAACCATTATATCACCAGTGGGCTTTTAGGTTATTTCTAAATTTTTTGCTATTATCAACAACTCAGATAAAAACCTGTACGTACTTTGAGTCCTTGTTCAATGATTTCCTCAGGAAAAAAAATTTTTGAAAATACATGTGCTGGGTGAAAAGACTGATCTATATTTTACATTTTGTTATATATTGATTATTCTCCCTGATCATTCAGATTTTTTTAAAATTTTTAAAACCACTTTATGGGTGATGGGTATTAAGGAGGGCAGTTGTGATGAGCACTAGCTGTTACATTTAAGTGATGAATCCCTAAAATGTACACCTGAAACGAACATTACCCGATATATTAACTAGAATTTTTTTTAAAACTTGAAATCAAAACAAATAAAACCACTTTATTGATGTACAATTTACATACAATAAAATGGCTATTCTAAGAGTGGAGAGTTCAACAAGAGTTTTTTTTACATTCTTACCAACAACTTAGGAGCAGAATGGCTGGGTCAAATGGTAAGTAAATATTTAACTTCATGAGACTGCTGGAATACCTTCCAAAATGGTTGTACCCATGTTATGTTCCTGTCAGCCAGTGTATTAGAGTTCTGGCAGCTCCTCATCCTCCAATTCTTTTTTTTTTTTTTTTTTTTAAAGATTTTATTTATTTTTTAGAGAGCGAGCGAGAGAGAAACAGCATGAGAGGGGTGAGGGTCAGAGGGAGAAGCAGGCTCCCTGCTGAGCCGGGAGCCCAATGTGGGACTCGATCCCAGGACCCTGGGATCATGACCTGAGCCGAAGGCAGACGCTTAACCACCTGAGCCACCCAGGCGCCCGCATCCTCCAATTCCTGATACATAGATATTCTAGTGGGTGTACAGTGGGTCTCTCATTGTGGTTTTAATTAGAATTTCCATGACTAGTGATGTTGGAAATCTTTTATGTGACCACAGGCCATTCATATATATCTTCCTTTGTGAAGTGTATGTGTCTATCTTTTGTCCGTTTTTTAGTCAATCAGCTTTACTGAGATACAATAAAAACCCCACTAATTCTTTATATAAAATTAGATAAAAGTTTACAAAAGTAGACAGTACTACAGGGCTCCTGTGTGGCTCAGTTAAGCATCTGACTCTTGATTTCAGCTCAGGTCATGATCTAAGGGTTGTGAGATCGAGCCCTGCATTGACATTATCTCCCTCTGCCCCACCCTCTAAAAAAAAAAAAGTATACAGTACTGTAACTACAATAAAATCACGATACAAAACATTTTCCACTATTCTCACTGGTTCATACATGCCCCTTGGCAGGCAATTCCCTCCCTCCCACCCTCCTATCCCTCAGAAACCACTAATCTGCTTTCTAACACTACAGCTTTGTGTTTTCTGGAATTTCATGCAAACAATCATACGATATGTGGTTCTTTTTTTTTTTTTAACGATTTTTTTATTTGAGAGAGAGAGCACGTGTGTCAGTGCGTGGGGGTGGGGAGAGAGAGAAGGCAGAGGGAGAGAATCCCAAGCAGACTCCCCACTGAGCCCAAGGCAGGGCTTAATCCCAAGACCCTGAGACCACGACCTAAGCCGAAACCAACAGTTGGGACGCTCAACCAACTGAGCCACCCAGGCGCCCCAGTACAATATGTGGTCCTTTGTGTCAGTCTGCTTCCCTCTCTTAGTACAGTTGACCCTTGAGCGACATGGGTTTGAATTGCATGGCTTCACTTATATGTGGATTTTTTTTTTTTTTTAGATTTTATTTATTTGCGGGGGAGAGAGAGAGTATAAGCGGGGTCAAGGGACAGAGGGACAGAAGAAGCAGACTCCCTGCTAAACAGGGAGCCTGATGGGGGGGCTCAATCCCAGGACCCTGGGTTCATGACCTGAGCGGAAGGCAGATACTTAACCAATTGAGCCACCCAGGTGCCCCTATGTTGATTTTGGTTTTTTTTGGATAAATACAGTACAATGCTATAAATGATTTTCTCTTTCTTATGCTTTTCTTAATACATTTTCTTTTCTCTAACTTACTTTATTATAAACGTACAGTATATAATATAAAATATAAATATTTATTGATTGTTTATATTATCAGTAAGGCTTCAACAGTAGGCTATTAGTAGTTAAGTTTTTGCAGAGTCAAAGTTACACTCAAATTCCTGACTGCATAGTGGGTCAGTGACCCTAACCCCCAGGTTGTTCAAGGGTTAAGTGTATATGTTTTTGAGGTTCTTCTATGTTGTTCTATATACCAGCTGTTCGTTCCTTTTTAATGTTGAGTAGTATTCCATTGTACATATAAACCAAACTTTATCTAGTCACCAGCTAATAAATTCTGGATTGTTTCCAGTTTTTGGCTATTATGAATACTGCTTCTATAAACACTGAAGTATTGGTCTTTCGACATACATTTTCATTTATCTGGGTAATACCTAGGAATGGGACTGCTAGGTTGTATGGTAAGTTTATATTTAACTTTATAAGATACTGCCAAACCATTTTCCAAAGTGGTTAGATTATTTTGCATTCCCACAAATAATGTATGACTTCTACTTGTTCCACAAACACATCAAACTTGGTATTTTTAGTCATTCTAGTGGATGCCTACTATTTTCTGTGGTTTTAATTTGCATTGCCCTGAGGATTAATACTATTGAGTATCTTTTATGTGCTTATTGGACATTCAGATAGCATCTTTGGTGATGTGTCTATTCAAATATTTTGCCCATTTTAAAAAAATCAGGCTGTCTCATATAGCAAAAGCTACTGAGTTACAAGGGTTCTTTGTATATTCAGGATATAAGCCCTTTGCAGATATATTTATTGCAACCATCTTCTCAATTTGTGGCTTGCCTTTTTATTTTGTTAACGTCTTTTGAAGAGTAGACATTTTTAATTTTAATAAAGTATAATATGCCAGTTGCTGTTGTAATTAGTGTTTTTTGCAACCTAAACAATTTTTGCTCACCCCAGGGTCATAAGCAGTTCCCATGTTTTCTTTTAGAAATTTTAAGTTTTACATTTTTTTTATTTTTATTTTTTTTAAAGGTTTTATTTATTTGAGAGAGCGAGAATGAGATAGAGAGAGTATGAGAGGGGGGAGGATCAGAGGGAGAAACAGACTCCCCGCTGAGCAGGGAGCCCGATGCGGGACTCGATCCCGGGACTCCAGGATCATGACCTGAGCCGAAGGCAGTTGCTCAACCAACTGAGCCACGCAGGCGCCCCAAGTTTTACATTTAGATCCACGATACATGTGAGTTAATTTTTGTGTATGGCGAAAGTAAAGGTCAAGGTTCATTTTTTCCATATGGATATTCTGGTGTTCAAGCACTATTTTGTTTAAAAGACTATCATTTCCCTATTGAATTATCTATGTACATTTGTCAAAAATCAATTGACCATTATGTGTGGGTCTATTTCTGGATCCTCCACTTTTCAGTGATCTATTTCTATCTTTATGCCAATATCACACTGTCTTGATTACTGTAGCTTTACAGCAAGTCTTGAAGTAAGGTAGTAGAGTCCGCCAACTTTCTTCATTTTTTTTTTTTTTTTTAGGGGTCAAACTTGCTTCGGCTGTTGTAGGTCCTTTGGCTTCCATATAAATACAGATTCAGCCTGACAATTTTTACAAAAGGACATAATAGGATTTTGATTAGAATTTTTTTTTTTTTAATTTACAGATCCCTTTGGGTAGAATTATTATCTTAAAAATACTGAGTGTTTCAATAGATGAGCATGATTGATCATTTCATTTATCTAGGTCTTTAATTGTTCTCAGTCACGTTTTTCATAGTTTTCTAACCCCAAGTCTTACATACATTTTGTTAATTTACCCTTAAGTGCTTTGTGGGGTTTTTTTTGATGCTATTGTAAATGACATTTAAAAAACTTCATTGTTCATTGCTAGTACTAAAAATAACTGGTTTTTATACACTGAACTTTTATCCTGCAACCTTTACTAATTTCATTTATTAGCTCTAATGGCTTTTTCAATATATGATCTTTATAGATGATCACGTCGTGAACCTTCCCTGTTGTCCAAACAGATTTTTCCTGATTAAATTTTTAAGGGAAATGGACAATTTTGTTAACTTTCCCCCAAACCTATTTGTTCAGGAACATTTTGATTTTTGACAATTTCATTATAATATAATGTACTGACTATTCCCTGTTAAGCTCTTTTTAGAATCATTTAGAACCAAAAGAAAGAATAGTTAAGAAAACTTGTTGTAATCCATACTTCTGACCTTTGAACATGTATTTGAAATTCTGATATGCTTAGGATCCCGAATTAGTTCTTCTAATAAAAGCAATTGGAAATATAGAGTAATATTTAACTCCTTACGGAAAAACTTTTATTTTCTTTCTCAGAGTCACTGAAGGAAAAAACATACACACTATTCAGAAGTAAAATTACAAACAATTTTGGTCTAAGTCAATGATTTCTTTCTCAACAAAATCTGAGGGCAATTATTGCTAATTGACACCCTTTTTTGTTTTGTTTTTAAAGATTTTATTTATTTATTTGACTGGCGGGGCGGGAAGCAAGCACAAGCAGGGGGAGCAGCAGGCAGAGGAAGAGGGAAAAGCAGGCTCCCCATGGAGCAGGGAGCCCAACTCAGGGCTCGACCCCAGGACTCCGGGATCATGACCTGAGCCAAAGGCAGATGGTTAACCGACTTAGCTACCCAGGCACCCCTGACACCGTTTTTAATAAGCAATATAATTCTTTGTAAATAGACATTCAAGAATATTCTCTTTAAGCTACACTTCTTTAAATTATTCTATGAATTTATATCAAAGACAATTTGTCAAAAATATCTGTTTAGTAGCAAAGAACTTTAAGTAGCTCTATAAGGACTTGTTGGCCACTATTTTTGTGCCCTACAATGTAGCAAGTATAGCACATACAAAGGTACACAAGGTTCCAGGTTCCAGAACATGATTCCAGCCTTCAGGTACTACCCCTGACTCCTGTGGCCTAGTCACAAAGACCTCCTAGAGAAAGTGACATCGGAGATGAAACTCAAGGAAGGACAGGAATTAACCAGATAAGTAAGTGTGTAAAGGAAGAAGGAAGATTGTGTATAAAGACTCAAGGTCAAGAATATTGGGAACTTTTTGTCATTCGTTTAGAAAACAAGTAGTTACTATTAAGCAGGAGACAAGAAGTAGCTTAAAATTACTTCAAGTCTAAAGAGAACTCAGATAAATTTGTAATAAAAAGTAAGTTGGCTGGAGGGAAGCAAAGGGACAATGAGGCTGAAACATCAGACAAAGGTCCACAGCTCACATATAACAGCCAGAGACAGAGCAGTTAAAGATGATGCCAGTGTTCCTGGTTTGAGCAATGAGCAGACAGTGATACCATTTACCATAATAAGGAACTTAGGAAGCAGCCGGTGAAGAAAAAGGAATAGAAAAAGGAATACTTTACTTTGCAATGTCATCTTTTTACTTGATATATATATAGAGAGAGAGAGAGAGAGAGAGAAAGACTACTTGAAGGAGTACCTCAACTTTAGCACTGTTGACTGGACCAGATACTTTGTTGTGGAGGGCTGTCCTACCCATTTTGGATGTTTAGCAGCATCCCTGGCCTTTAAATATCAGATGCCAACAGCACCCCCTACTTGTGACAACCAAAAATGTATCCAGACAATGCCAAATATTCCCTGGACTGCAAAATCATCCCCGCTGAAGACCACTGATCTACAGCACTCAAAGGGCATACCACTAAAAACTAAGTGCATATATGTGTATATATTCAGTTGACCCTTGAACAATGCAGGGGTTAGGGGTGATGACCACACCTGCAGTTGAAAATCTGCATATAACTTTTGACTCCCCAAAAGCTTAACTACTAATAACCTACTGTTGACTAGAAATGTTGCCTGTAACAGTCAATTAATATGTATTTTGTATGTTACATATATTATATATTCTTACAATAAAGCTACAGAGAAAATGTTATTAAGAAAATCATAAGGAAGACAAAATACATTTACAGTACTGTACTATGTTTATCAGAAAAAACTCACATGTAATGGACTTGTACAGTTCAAACCTGTGTTTTACAAGGGTTGACTGTACTTTTTCTTTTAAACCTTCTTTCCTAGCTCATAGGCTCCTAAAAGGCAAGAACTATGCCTTAAACACCTTTGGACTCCCCCATGGCACTCTTATACCTCTGGGCCTTAAAGGAGAACACATTAATGTATTTAAAATATAGTTCTCATAGGCATGCTTCGCTGTAAGTTTCACGTATACTCTAGTATACGTGAAAGGATTAAAAAAGGAATTAAAAAAAAAAACCCTTGTTTATTTATAAAGGGAGGAGGGGCAGAAGGAGAGGGAGAGAGACACTCTTAAGCAGGCTCCATGCCCTGCGCAGAGCCTGACGTGGGGCTCAATCTCACAACCCTGAGATCATGACTTGAGCTGAAATCAAGAGTCAGATGCTTAACCAACTGAGCCACCCAGGCACCCTCAACAAACCTTGTTTAAATTAGAACTGTAATATATCCTTTCTCCAAATTCAATAACCTAGTACTTACTAAAATCCCACAAGAAATTTGCTAATTTTTAAACGAAAAAAAACTGGCAATATTCTTAAAGCAAGAAGCGATAGAGAAGACTGTCACATCTCACCTGCGGCAGCTGGGTTTATCAATCCTGCAGAACCACTGTTTGCAATCTGTGAAGGAGCTTGGCTTAGCCCAGTGGAAGGGGTTCCTAACCGAGGAAACTGCTGAGAACTCATTTCCACCTGCAGTGCATACAGTCACATGGTTATTACTAAATTCTCACATTAGAATCAATAATGAGAAATTAAAGCATCTCCAGTACCTATACTTTCCCTTAGAAAAGCAAATGCAGCTTCATGCACCTAAAACGATTACTTGTGATCAACATACGGTGCAGAAATGGTCTAAATTCTGTAAGTTTTTAAGGGACATGGATTCAAGTAATAGTAAAACCGTTTGCGTGGTGTTGGGGTATACTATCACACTCTGGAAATACAGATTACCACTCTAAAAAATCAACACTGAATTCTGTACAACAGCCATATAATGGGTATTAACCCAATACATAGGTATCTGTATAAAGTTCTATGGAAAACAGCATATTCCTTTGAAAGACTGAAGCTCACACCAAGGTGAACACAACTGTCATCAGTATGTCATAGCAGGAACCCGGGGGGAGATGCCCTGCTCTAAGAAATCGGAAAGCTTACATCAAGACCTAATCCAAAAGGAACTCTCAAATGGTTTTCTGCACAGGCCTCCATTTACCGATTTCCTCCCCCTTTTCTCATAGACCCCCTACTGAGCCAGAGGGACCAGAGACCTTCGCCACTTTCTCTACAATCGACCCCCCCTTTTCCCTCAGGAGCCAAGCTCTACCGATGTTCCCAATTCGCACGCAACCCCACCCCCACCCCGAACCCCACCGCTGATACCGCAGAACACAGGTTTCCAGAGACATTTCGGGTGTCTGAGACTTAGTCTTGGAGGGTGGGGGAGGACGGCGTTCTGGGGAGCCCCAGGACAAGCGGTGTGCCTCTTTACCTGCAGCCGCCGCCCGCCGCCCGCACCTCCGGCTTCCATCTCGCCGGGCTGGGGGTGCCGCGGAGGGCCCATCTCGGTGGCAGCGCTGGGCTCCTGGGTCGTGGAGAGGGCTCCTGCCGGAGCGCGCCTCGGGCCCGCGGCTGTCCAGCCCCGCCGGCCCCGCTCACCCCCGCCACCCGGCCGCGGCTCCTCTCGTCTTCTTCCCCCGAACCTGCCCCTACCTCCCCCGCCCGCCCATTGGACCCACGCCGGCCGCGTCACTCGAGGGTCCGCACCAATCCGCGGAGGCCTGCGCGCTCTGATCCCGCCCCACCCTCCCGCCGACTCCCAGCCAATCAGGCGCGAGCCTCGCAGGGGCAGCCCAAACCCCTCGAGGCTGAGCCAATGGCAGAAGAAGACAAGCGCTCCCGGCGAGGGGGGCGGGGAGGTAGGAGGCCCCGCCTCGGTTGGGGTCTGAAAGCGGCGGGCGCAGGGCCCGGATGTGGAGAGTCACTTTAAACTGCTCCAGGAGCCAAACTCCCTGGGCCGCCCGCCCGCCGGCGCTTCCCCGGCCGCTCCACTTCCCCGCCAGGGCCCACGCCCGCCACGCCCCCAAGCCCGAAACAGCCCACCCCTCCTGGAGCCTCTCCCTTCCTTGCCGCAGGACACCCGGTCCCTGCCGCCGGCCCAACCGCCGTGCCCAGCTCGTGAAAAAGCCTAGGTCTGAGCCGCAGCAGACGAGACACCGCTGCCCTTCCCCAGGGACGCACAGCGGGACGGACGCTGCAGCCCGGCTCGGCCGCCCCGCCCCCTCGTCTCCTCCCCTCTCCTCCCCTCCCCTCCCGGGAGCCCGTCCCGCCATTACCTGGGTGCTGCGCCGAGGGGCCGCCGCGCCGCCTCGAGCTCGCTCCCGTGCGCTCTCCGCCTGTGGGGCCGACGTCCTCGGGCTCCGGACCCGCCGCCGCCGCCGGGGCGCTAGCACTCTGCCCCCCACCCCTCAGCCCAGCGCCGCTGCTTCCGCCGCCGTAACGAGCCTCTCACCTATTGGCTGGGGTAGGCCCCGCCCTCCTCTGGGGAAGCCAGTCACCGCTCAGTATGAGCGGGAGAGCGGACGGGCCTGCCCCTTGGGGCCGCGGAGGCCTCTGGGAAATGTAGTCTCCTGTGTCAAGAGGGCGGGCCTGGGCGGGACCTCCAGGCGACCCGACCGGTGCAACACACCCCTTTGCTGCCTAGAGTGGGTTCTGCCTTTTTCTTTGCTTAGTGAGGAGGTAGTGGATTCCCACCCTTCTGCCTCAGCTGATGGCACCAGGTTTCATTTTACTAAGGGAGGTGCGGCACGGGAAAAGGGTAATGGAGGCCGACTGTAGTGGGACGAAGAGGCCGCAGGCAGGGCCGAGGGTTTTCCTGACTGTGTTCACTTCCCCGCCCCGCGTTGTGGGACTTGATGTCACCACCGAAGGCGACGGCCGGCAAAGCTTAAGCATCGCTGGAGAATCGGGTGCGCTGAACTGGAGCGATTCTGTCGGGTTTGCGCCGAGCGCGCCGCCTCGAGAGCTGCGCACCGGCCTTGGCAGTCTCAGAGCCGGGCTCCCTCTGGTTAAAGCAGACTGACTCAGAGAGGGGCTCTAGGCACAGGACTCGGGCGCTGTGCACTTATTCAGTTTTTCCAGATTACAAAGAAGAGAAGGGGGATGGTGTTGCTTTGTTGTTGTTTTGTTTGGGGTGGAGGATCGGAGTTTGTACACCTGTGGAAGTCTTAGCCAAAATTGGTGAAGCAAAATTTGGATCTGTTAATAGATTACGTCCCCCTTCTCCTTTCCAGATGGTAATTTAGGCCTGGAGTTTTGTAACTAGTTAGAAATAAGGGGGAGGGGGGAGGAGGTCAAATCCCTCCTTCCTATCCTGCACAGCTGTGTAAGATAACTGCTGCTAGGAAGACAGTAGCTCATAGCAACAAGGATGAGTCTCAAGTACCCCTCTCCTTCCTCAAGCCACTTTCCTTTCTCACTTTCTTCCCTTCTCAAATTTCTTCTAAAAGTAACTGATGTGACACACTGTAGCCTCTTCTCTCCTTAAGCAGTCTATAACCCTTGTTGGATTCTGCTCCTGCCACCCTTCTCAAACTGCTCCCCAAAAGTTGCCAGTGACCTACTTCACCCAGTGGTCCTTGCTTAGCCCTCCTCATGTCTAGCTTACTAACAGTAATTCCTCCTTAAAACGTTCTTCCCTTTTCCTCTATAACCACACTCTCTCCTGGTTCTACTCCTATCCATATCAAGCTCCATTATACCCTTTTTTCCTCGCAAATACAGCATTCTCCAAGGCTCCTACCATCTTATAATGCTATACTATCTTCCTAACTGGTTTAAGCACTCTCACATTTTCAACTATCATACTTGATAATGACTCAAAATCTTATCTACACAATGACTTCTCTCTGAGTTGTACACCTACAGTTCCACGAATATGTCTTACAACCCCTGGATGGTAACAGATTGAACACCTTTATTGATTTGCCTCACCTGTGAGCTCCTTCTGATTTCTGGATTTGATGAATGACATCACCATCCTTTCCAGAGGCCTTTGGTTTTATTGTTGTTTTCCACTTTTCCATCTTCCAGTGTCACCATATGTACCTCTGTCCCCCCTTTCCAATGGCTTCCATCGCCTTGGCTCAAGCTTTCACGATTTCTTGTCTGGATTATAGTAGTGCTGTAATTGAGTGCCCCCACCTGAATCTCTTCCTACTCCCAATCTGTCCTCCACAGAGTTCTTTTTCTAAAACATTAATCTGAGTCCATTCTTCCCATCCACGATGTTCCAATAACTTCAGAATAAATCTTTAAATCCAGTATTCAAGGTCTGAATACTTCAGTCCCTCCTACTCAAACATAGAGTACTCTGTCAACAGTAGTTTCCACTAATTCTCCACACAGTTTGACTTCCAGGACTTGGCTCAAGGCTGATGTGCCTTCTATACGGCCCCAACGTTCAGCGATCATCTGGTAGAGTTCTGCCGATTCTACACTACCTACCTGAAAAGAAAATTATTTCTCTTCTCCTGCAAGCTTTCCTTGAATTCCTCTCCTCCCCTCTCCCCCCACAGGATACTTCCTAGAACTTCTTCAGTACTTCTAATATAGCACTAATCTGTCTACTCTGTATTATTCCTGGAGTAGGCAGAGAGAGAAATTACTCATCTTTAGATCTCCAGTCAACAGGAAGGATTCAATAAATGTTTGCTGAGTATAGTCACAGACACATCATAATACATGGATGAAATCTGAGTTTTCCTTAGTTATTAGGGACAGTCTCTGCTGCTTTATTCTTATGTCTCCTGTCCTTCATATCATGGATACTTGAAGGAAAATCCATGGTTATATTGCTAGGTTTTAGAATCCCCATCCACTGAGCTTGGTGTGCTGAAGACACACCAAGACACTCCTTGTGCCCCATCTGGGCTGAATCTTCCATACATCTCAGGTGTTTAAGCCTCCTGTCAGTTTCAGGGGCTTATTAGTATCTTGGGTCTTGATAATGATGTTGCTCACATAAGATAGTTTGGATGGATTGAGCAAAGACACCAACAGGTACCACAGCTACTGGGTGGTTATCTAAAGTTAGGCAAGTAACTACTGCCCTTTTCCAACAAAGAGGACAGGTTCTCAATGCAAGTGTCCTGTGGTGGTCAGTCAAGTGTCAGTGGCCAGCCTCTAAGTGTTGGTGAATCTGTAGCAGGCCTTTGGACCTCAGTGGCTCTCAGTCTGTAAGAGCCTGGGTGGTCTAATGATACTCTTTGTGGTTCCTCTAAGTCCAGATACTCCCCTTGGCCCAACTCTTCAGCCAGAGAGGAATAGTTCCTTCCAGTTCACTCACCTGTAAAGTGAGAATATCATTACTTATCTCCATCCTGTATAGATTAAATGAGCTATAGATATAGAGGGTGTAATGCTTTTGAACTTTGTCATATCCATTTTTTAATTTTTTATTTTTTAATTAACATATAATGTATTATTTGTTTAAGGGTACAGGTCTGTGATTCATCAGTCTTACACAACACCCAGCGCTCACCACAGCACATACCCTTCCCAATGTCCGTCACCAGCCATCCCATCTCCTCTCCCCTCCAGCAACCTTTAGTTTGTTTCCTATGATTAAGAGTCTCTTATGGTTTGTCTCCCTCTCTGGTTTCATCTTGTTTCATTTTTTCCTCTCTTCCCCTGTGATCCTATGTCTTGTTTCTTAAATTCTGCATATCAGTGCAATCATATGATAATTGTCTTTCTCTGATTGACTTATTTCGCTTAGCATAATACCCTCTAGTTCCATCCACGTCATTGCAAATATCAAGATTTCATTTTTTGATGGCTGCATAATATTCCATTACACACACACACACAATATTCCATCACACACACACACACATAATATTCCATTACACACACACACACACACACATATACCACATCTTCTTTATCCATTCATCTGTCGATGGACATCTGGACTCTTTCCATAGTTTGGCTATTGTGGACATTGCTGCTAGAAACATTGGGGTGCATGTACCCCTTCGGATCACTACATTTGTATCTTTGGGGTATATACCCAGTAGTGCAATTGCTGGGTCATAGGGTAGCTCTATTTTCAACTTTTTGAGGAACTTCCATACTGTTTTCCAGAGTAGCTGTACCAGTTTGCATTCCCATTCATTGTTTTTATAACCTTCATTTCAGTTTATTACTCAGGCAGTCTCAGCATCTATTTCCTCCTGGTACCACATTCTGTGCCACTGTCCCTACCCCAAATGCACCTATTCCAGGTGTGGTGGATAGACCCTAGGATGACCCCTTGTGATCCTCCTCCTGGTGTTTCTTCCCTTGTGTAATTCCTTTCCCTTGAATGTGAGCAGGACCTGTGATTTGTTCTAACTAACAGAAAATGGCAAAGGTGATGAGATGTCACTTCCTTGACCATTTTATGTTCTTTGAGACTGTCTTGCTGTCAGACTTGCTCTAGAGGCTCCCACCTGGCCTGATGAAGCAACCATGTGACATGGCAAGGAACTATAGGTGGTCTGTAGGAACTGCAAGCAACTTCTGGGATTTGTGGCTTCCAGAAAACATCTGCAAGAGTTTGGACCTTCAGTCCTACACACCAAGGAAATGAATTCTACCAACAACTGGGTGAGCTTGGAATTTGATTCTTCCTTAGTAAAGCTTCCAGATGAGAACCTAGACCAGTTGATACCTTGATTGTCACCTTATGAGACTCCAAGCAGGAGACCAAGCTAAGATACACCTGGACTCCTGACCCACAGAAACTATGAGATAATAAATGTGTGTTGTTTCAACCTGCTAATTTTGTGGTAATTTGTTAACATGCCGCAATAGCTAACTAATACCCCCAGAGTAGGGTGGCATCTGACCCCAGGGCATCCATTCTATATAGGCTGTCTTAAAGGAATGTTCTGTCCAAACTAGAAGGAATGTAATTACCCAACCTTTTCAATTCTCTCCAGAATTTGAAAGTAGAATTTGAAATATAGAGAAGAAGAGAAGGAGCAGAAGCTGAAAAGGCTGAGCTTCATGGAAGCCATGAGAAAAGCAAGCCAGAAATTGGCTGAAACCATAGACAGAAAAGAGCAGCATGGAGTTCCTGAGAACCACGGGTAGTCAGGGGAAACCCACAGAAGTAGAAACACATAGGGGCCAATTTAACAGGCAGTGGGTGGGAGATGGACAAACACCTCTTAGAAAGCCAGAGCAACCAGCTAAGTCTCTGGAATTGACCAGGAGCCTTGTGGGTCTTCATCTGCAGCCCACTCTTTATGAACCAGAGTGAACCCATCTTCTTCACAGCCATTCACAACTTGTTGATAAATGCATGTTAACTTGAGTGAGTCTCACTATGGCTGCCAAAAGCTGTCAAGGTGAAGTGTGAAGTCTGAAGGTAGGCAGTGCAGAGTGGATACAGTGGTTGCACCATCTATAAAGATCCAGATTACTGTCTCCTGCTCTGCCACATTTCATCTGCTGCCTCATGATCCAGGTTGGCAGCACTGGCACTAGCCATCTACTACTCTCTTTCCACTCCAACTGGTCTAATGTTAAGTGGACATTAGATACAAGTGAATTGTGACACTAACCACCCAGTTAAGTGCAAGCCTCACAGGTTGAGGGCAGAGTCCACCACAGGCTGTCCTCACTTCTGATGCCAGCCACAAGTCTCAGGGGCCCCCCAGGCCACCTGAACTTCTGACTGACTGGCTAGAAATTCAGGGGTTCCCATTAATTTGTTTAATAATTCACTAGGATGACTCACAAAACTCAGGAAAGCACTATAGGTACAGCTACTGTTTCATTATAAAGGATACACAGAGGGGGAGATCTGAGAGGAAGGGCAGATCTTCCATGTCCTCTCCTCGTAGAATTGGGGTGCATCACCCTCCCAGCACATCAATGTGTTCACCAACCAGGAAGCTCCTCTGAACTTCAATGTGCAGAATCTTTTTTTTTTTTTATTAAAGATTTTATTTATTTATTTGACAGAGAGAGAGACAGCGAGAGAGGGAACACAAGCAGGGGGAGTGGGAGAGGGAGAAGCAGGCTTCCCACGGGGCAGGGAGCCCGATGTGGGACTCGATCCCAGGACCCTGGGATCATGACTTGAGCCAAAGGCAGACGCTTAACGACTGAGCCACCCAGGCGCCCCATTCAATGTGCAGAATCTTTATCATTGTTTCATTACATAAGCATGATCAATTAAATCATTGCCTACATGATTGAACTCAATCTCCAGCCATCCCCAGAGCTGAAAGTCCCTGCCCTCTGCCCCCATCCTTAAAGCTATCTAAAGGCCCACCAGGAGTCACCTTATTAACATAACAAAATCACCCTCATCATCCAGGAAATCCCAAGTGTTTTTGAACTTGATGCCAAAAACCCAGCAGAAAGACCACAGAAATTATTTATTATACCACAGCATTACATCTGTATTTTAGCCAGAAGTAAGGAGCAAAGAGGGCCCCATCCTTTCCACTTGAAGACACTTACTGGAAGCTGCACAGGACTATTCCACTAATAACTAGTGGATGGAACACAGACCCCATGTTGCAAGGGATTCTGGGGACTGCAGGCATTTTCCTTAACAGTAATGTGAATAGCTAAAAATTGAAGATACTATTTTTAGGAAAGAAGGGAAGATTGGTGTTTCAGTAGGCAATAGGTGGTATATGCACATAACTCATGCAAAGGATGGAGAGAAACACAAAAGGCAGAAAGAAAGTTTTTTCATTTCAGCCTCTGTGGGAAGTTGAGATGTCAAGGAGCCACTAACACAGCTGTTAACAGTTTCCATGGTAACAGATGCCAGTGTCCTGGCCCCCAACCCTGAGATCTGGCAGTGGCTGCCAGGAGCAGAGCTGTGAGTGTGCCCACATGAAAGGCTAGGTTACTGTCTATGGTGTCAAGAAGGACAAGAGAGATCACAGCAGCAGCCAGAGGCGAAGAAAATGGCACACATCCCATGGAACAGACAGGAAGAATGGACCACTCATTCCACCAATAGACTGAGTGACGGGCACTCCGCAGAGGCTGGTTATGCAGAGCCCAATGAAATATATCCATCACCACCCTCGGAGAGCATGTATAAATACAATAAAACTTCCCTGCAGAGGGTTAGAGGCAGAATCACAGAACTAATAAGTGGTGACCATTATTATGACAATATCTTTACTCCCAGGCTTGTGTAGCCATAGAAATCCCAGTGAAGAACCATTGTTCAAATACTTTTCATAGAAGAATGTGAATGAACACTGCAATGAGCAACTGGTGTTTTGGCTGATCCATAGTCCTTTCTTTTAGGAAAGACTCATCTCCACAACCCCACGTTTAGTGATGACCATCACATGGCCCTGTCCCCTGACCTCTAGGATGGGTGTGGGCCCTGCTGGAAGAGAGAATTCTCTCCCTCAAACTGGAAACTTGTGTGGAAACATGCAGAGATTGAATGAGAATGGAGCCCAGGCACCTCATGGCAGCCCTTCAAGGTTCTGGTACACAGGATGCCAGAGATGCCTGGGCTCCCACCCTTTCTGGAATCTACTCCTTGGACTCTTCTTTAAGCTATCTGAGCTTTTCAGTATGTATCTGAATTAGTTTTCTATTGCTGTTATAACAAGTTACCACAAACTGAAAGAACCCACATTTATTGTCTTAGTGTTCCACAGGTCATCTGTCCAATGGGAATCCCACCTGGTGTCAGGCAGGCTGCTTTCTCTTCTGGAGGCTCTAGTGAGAATCTACTTCCTTGCTCGTTTGGGTTGTTGGCAGAATTCAGTTCCCTGTGGTTGTAGGACCAAGGTCTTGTTTTCCTGCTGCTGTCAGCTGAGGGCCCACATTTCTTGGGCCTGGGCCCCTTCCTCCATCTTTAAATCCAGCAATACAAGTTGGGTCCCTCTCAGGTTTCGAATCTCCTCTCCTTCCATCTCATCTCTCTGAGCAAGCCAGGAGAGGTTCTCTGCTTTTAAAGACTCCTATGATTAAACTGGGCCCACCAGGATAATGCAGGATAATCTCCCCATCTCAGGGTTTCTACCTTTAATTACATCTGCAAATTCTCTTTTGCCATGTAAGTTTCTAGGGATTAGATAGATGGTGGGCATCTTTGGTAGGCTGTTATTCTATGTGCCATGCTACCTGTCTGATTAATTCCTGGGGGTCAGGGATCTGATTTGTATCCTGACTCTGCTTCTAGTCAGCTGTCTGACACTGGACCAGACACTTCTGTCTTTATGCTAGCAGGTCACACCAGGAGTTCCTGTCTCGGTAAGCCTTGTTGGCAGAGCTGCCATACAGGCTGTCGCAGGGCAAATGTAACAGGTCAGTTTCCTGGAGGAATCAGGGTAGATTATGAGGGTGAAAGCAGAGCTGCTCCTGAGGAAGAGAGCCATGGGGCCAACTGGAGAAGCCAGAGAGGAACAGAAGCATTGGAACTGGGGCTTCTCCATGAAGAAAGGAAGAGGCTGGGCTACCATGCCGAGTGGCAGCACAGCATGAATGGGAAGTCAGGCAGCAACAGGGCACAGCCAGGCCTACAGGGAGCAGAGCCAGATCTCATATCTACTCCCTGGCCCTAAGGCCTCTGCAGACTCCATGGGCCTTTTGAGATGCTCAGTCTGGCTCCTTTTGACTCTTGGTGGCCTTGTAGCCTCAGGCCCTCTGAACAGTTGGGAGGTGATCCCATTCCTGGACACATTCCCTACGTCCCTTTCCCCCTGCCACACAGAAGCCACGGGCCATATAAAAGTCCAGTGGGCACTCTCCCCAGGTGCTTGCTCCAGGTCTGCTCCCTGCCCCTTCTACAAAGCTTTGTTTGGCAAATCCCCTGGAGTTCCCCACTGCCTAGCTACTTCTACTGACCATACCTTTGGTCAGCTAAGCTATTAGTTGGAGTACAGCCCCTTCAGGAAGAAGGCAAGCCATGAGTAGACTTGGAGACACTGCAGCCCCTCTTGGATCTGGAATAGGGAAAAGCTCAGGTGGCTTGCCAGACCTGTCTGGGCCCTTTATTCCTTCTTGATCCACATATCTCAAAATCACCTGACTTTCTCTCATGCTAGGTTGAGCCATCCAGCTCAAAGATCACTGTTCTCGAGCCTCTTTTTTCCAGGAAGCTGGCCTTGAGAAAAACTCTGCTTTGGGAATAGGAAGTCCTTACCATAAAGGTCACCTTTGGAGGCTTGACTATCTGGGGTCCAGCATCCTTGTGAACAGTCCTTGGATGGCTCTAGAGCTGGCAGGCCTGCTTTCCAGTATTTGAGTGTATCTCACTATTTGCTTTTTTAATCACGGCATTTATAAACATTTTAATTCCAGTGTAGTTAACATACAGTCCTATATTGTTTCAGGAAACAATATAGTGATCCAACAACCCTATATATTATTCAATGTTTATCAAGATAGTGTACTCTTAATCCCCATCACCTATTTCACCCATCCCCCCACCCACCACCCTTCTGATAATGATCAGTTTGTCCTCTACAGATAAGAGTCTGTGTTTGGTTTCTCTCTTTTTCCCCCTTTGTTCATTTCTTCTGTTTCCTAAATTCCACATATGAGTGAAATCATATGATATTTGTCTTTCTCTTGTCTGGCTTATTTCACTTAGCGTAATACACTCTAGCACCATCCATGTCCTTGCAAATGGCAAGATTTCATTCTCTTTGATGGCTGAATCATATTCCATTGTATATATAAACCACATCTTCTTTATCCATTCATCTATTGATGGACACTTAGGTTGCTCCTAAATTATGCTGCAATAAACATAGGGGTGCATGTATCCCTTTGAATTAGTGTTCTCATATTCTTTGGACGAATATCCAGTAATTCGGTTACTGGATCATAGTAATTTTTGAGGAACCTCCATACTGTCTTCCACAGTGGCTGCACCAGTTTGCATTCCCACCAATAGTGCATGAGTGTTCCTATTTCTCCACATCCTCGCCAACACTTGTTGTTTCTTGTGTTTTTAATTTTAGCCATTTTAACAGATGTGAGGTGATATCTCATTGTGGTTTTGATGATATGTGTCTTTTCATGTGTCTGTTGGCCATCCGGATGTCTTTGGAGAAATGTCTCTTCATACCTTCCATTTTTTTTTTTTAAAGATTTTATTTATTTATTTGACAGAGACACAGTGAGAGAGAGAACTCAAGCAAAGGGAGTGGGAGAGGGAGAAGCAGGCTTCCCGTGGAGCAGGGAGCCTGATGCAGGGCTCGATCCCAGGACCCTGGGATCATGACCTGAGTCGAAGGTAGACACTTAATGACTGAGCCAACCAGGCTCTCCATGCCTTCCATTTTTAATCAGATTATTTGTTTTTTGGGTGATGAGTTGTATGTTTTTAGTATATTTTGGGTACTAACTCTTTATTGGATATGTCATTTGCAACTATCTTCTCCCATTTTGTAGGTTGCCTTTTAGTTTTGTTTGTTGTTTCCTTCACTGTGCAGAAGATTTTTATTTTCATGTAGTCCCAATAGTTTATTTTGCTTTTCTTTCCCTTGCTTCAGGAGACATATCTAGAAAGAAGTTGCTATGGCTGATGTCAAAGAGGTTACTGCCTGTGTTCTCCTCTAGGATTTTTATGTTTTCAGGTCTCACATTTAGGTCTTTAATCCATTTTGAGTTTACTTTTGTGTATGTTGTAAGAAACTGTCTCTTTGTTGAAGAGATGGTCTTTTTCCCATTGGATATTCTTTCCTGCTTTGTAGAAAATTAATTGACTGTATATTATGGGTTCATTTCTCAGCTTTCTGTTCTGTCCTATTGATCTGTGTGTCTATTTTTGTGCCAGTACCGTACAGGTTTGATTACTACAGCTTTGTAATTTAACTTGAAGTCTGGAATTGTGATACCTCTGGCTTTGCTTTTCTTTTTCAAGATTGCTTTGGCTAGATGGGGTCTTTTGTGGTTCCATACAATTTTAGGATTGTTTGTTCTAGTTCTGTGAAAAATGCTGTTTTTTGATAGGGATTGCTTTAAATGTGTAGATTGCTTTGGGTAGCATAGACATATTAACAATATTTATTCTTCCCATCCATGAGCATGGAGTATCTTTCCATTTCTTTGTGTCATCTTCGATTTCTTTCATCAGCATTTTATAGTTTCAGAGTACAGGTCTTTCACGTCCTTAGTTAGGTTTGTTCCTAGGTATCTTATTGGCTTTGGTGCAATTGTAAATGGGATTGATTCCTTAATTTCTCTTTCTGCTACTTCATTATCGGTGTATAGAAATGCGACAGATTTCTGTACATTGATTTTGTATCCTATGACTTTACTGAAATCACTGATCAATTCTAGCAGTTTTTTGGCGAGTTTTCCAAATTTTTTTAATATAGAGTATCATGTCATCTGCAAATAGTGAAAGTTTTACTTCTTCCTTCATGATTTGGATGCTTTTCATTTCTTTTTGTTGCCTGACTGCTGTCGCTCGGACCTCCAGTACTATGTTGAATGAGTGGTGAGAGTGGATATCCCTGTTTTGTTCCTGACTATAGAGGAAAAGCTCTCAGTTTTTCCCCACTTAGGATGATATTAGTTGTGAGTTTTTCATATACGGCCTTTATTATGTTGAGATATGTTCCCTCTAAACCTACTATGTTAAGGGTTTTTTATCATGAATTAATGTGCTTTGTCAAATGCTTTTTCTGCATATATTGAAATGATGATATGGTTCTTATTCTTTTATTAATGTGATGTATCATGTTGATTGCTTTGCAAATACTGAACCACCCTTGCAACCCAGGAATAAAGCCCACTTGATCATGATGAATGATTTTTTTTTTTTTTTTAGTGTATTGTTGGATTTAGTTTGCTAGGATTTTGTTGAGGATTTTTGCATCTATGTTCATCAGGGATATTGGCCTGTAGTTCTCTTTATTCGTGGTATCTATCTGGTTTTGGTATCAGGTCAATATTGGCCTCATAGAATGAATTTAGAAGTTTTCCCTCCTTTTCTATTTTTTTGGTATAGTTTGAGAATAACAGGTATTAATTCTTCTTTAATTGTTTGGTAGAATTCAGCTGTGAAGCCATCTGGCCCTGGACTTTTCTTTTTTGGGAATTTTTGGATGACTGATTCAATTTCTTTGCTGGTTATTGGTCTGTTCAAATTTTCTATTTCTTCCTGTTTCAGTTTTGGGAGGTTATATGCTTCTAGAAATTTATCCATTTCTTCTAGGTTGTCCAATTTGTTGGCATATGGTTTTTCATAGTATTCTCCTATAATTGTTTTTATTTCTGTGGTATTGATTGTTTTTTCTCCTCTTTCATTTGTGATTCTATTTATTTGGTCCTTTCTCTTTTCTTTTTGATAAGTTTGTCTAGAGGCTTATCAACTTTACTAATTTTTTCAAGAAACCAGCACCTGCTTTCATTGATTTGTTCTATTGTTTTTTTAGTTTCTATGTCATTTTTTCTGCTCTAGTTTTTTTTTTTAAAGATTTTATTTATTTATGAGAGAGAGTGTGAGAGAGAGAACACAAGCTAGGGGGGAGGCACAGTGGGAGAGGGAGAAGCAGACTCTCTGCTGGGCAGGGAGTCCGATGGGGGGCTCAGTCCCAGGACCCTGGGATCATGACCTGAGCCGAAGGCAAATCTTTAAATGACTGAGCCACCCAGGCACCCTCTGCTCTAATCTTTATTATTTCCTTCCTTCTGCTGGTTTTAGGCTTCATTTGTTCTTTTTTCTAGCTCCTTTAGGTATAAGGTTAGGTTATTTGAGATTTTTCTTCCTTCTTTAGGTAGGCCTATATTGCTATATACTGCCTCTTGGGGACATGCTCCAAGAAGAGTGAATAATCTCCCCGCTGTGTGCCCCAGGTGCTCTTCAGATCATGGTTTACATGCTGTAGGCCCCCAGTTTGTTTGCCTGCCTTCTCTCTAAGAGCAGCACTGTGCCCTCAGGGCTCTCTCCCATCTAAGCCCACTAACCTTTAGAACTCCAGGCTTTAAGCTCCACTGGTTGCAAGAACTCACAAAATTCAACCCCTCTTGCTTTCCAAGCCAACAGCTACAGGGAAACATTCTCCTTGTGAACTCCCCTATGTGCTCTTCACTCTCTCTTTCTCTCCCCAACCCCCTTGCCCTTCTCCACGACCACAGCTCCCTTCCCTCTTCAGCAGTCAGGATCTGTTTCTCCTCTACACTTCCTACCTTCTTCAGTCTGGCCTGTTCTCTCCCTTTAGTTCAGGAGTTTGTTCTGTCAGTCTTCAGGTTGATTTCTAGGGTGTTTAGGATGATTTCATAGTTGTCTAGTTATATTCATGGGATGAGGTAAGCCTAGGGTCCTCCTCCTCTGTTACCATCTTCCTTTCCAACTTGGCTTATAGGGAATTTTTTCTTAATTTCTCTTTCTACTACTTTGTTATTAGGTTATAGAAATCCAACTGATTTCTAGGGCGCCTGGGTGGCTCAGATGGTTGAGCATCTGCCTTTGGCTCAGGTCATGATCCCAGGGTCCTGGGGTCGAGTCCTGCATCAGGCTCCCTGCTAGGTGGGGAGCCTGCTTCTCCCTCTGCCTCTCTCTCTCTCTCTGACTCTCATGAATAAATAAACAAAACATTTTAAAATTAAAAAAAAGAAATTCAACTGATTTCTATAGGTTAATTTTGTATCCTACAACTTTACTGAATTCATTTATTAGTTCTAATAATTTTTTGATGGAGTCTTTAGGGTTTTCTACTTACACTAGCATGTCATATGCAAGTAGTGAGAGTTTTATTTCTTCCTTACCAATTTAGATGTATTATTTCTTTTTCTTGTCTGACTTCTATGGCTAGGACTTCCAGTACTCTGTTAAATAAAAGTGGTGAGAGTGGACATCCTTGTCTTGTCCTGACCTTTGAAGAAGGCTTCCAATTTTTCACTGATGTTAGCTGTGGGTTTGTCATATATGGCCTTTATTATGTTGAGGTATTTCCCCCTAAATGCACTTTGTTGAGAGTTTTTTTTTCATGAACAGATGTTGAATTTTGTCAAATGTTTTTTCTGCATCTATTGAGATGATTATATGATTTCTATCTTTGTAGAAATGTGGTGTATCATGTTGATTGATTTGCTGATACTGAACCATCCTTGCATCTCTGGAATAGTTCCCACTTTATTGTGGTGGATGATTTTTTAAAAATGTTTTGTTGAATTTGGTTTGCTAATATTTTGTTGAGGATTTTTGCCTCTAGGTTCATCAGGGATATTGGCTTGTAGGTTTTTTTGTTTTGTTTTTTGTAGCATCTTTGTCTCATCTTGGTATCAGAGTAATGCTGGCCTCCTAGAATGAATTTGGAAGTTTTCCTTCCTCTTCTATTTTTTGGAATAGTTTGAGAAGGATGGGTATTAACTATTCTTTAAATGTTTAGTAGAATTCAACTGTGAAGCCATCTGGTTCTGAACTTTTGTTTGCTGGGAGTTTTTTGATTGCTGATTCAATTTTGTCAGTAGTAATCCTTCGGTTCAGTTTTTCTATTTCTTCCTGATTCAGTCTTGGAAGTTTATGTGCCTAGGAAGTTATCCATTTCTTCTAGGTTGTCCAATTTGTTGGCATATAATTTTTCCTAGTAGTATCTAATAAAACTTTGTATTTCTGTGGTGTTAGTTGTAACTTCACGTCTTCCATTACTGATTTTATTCATTTCGGTTCTCTTTCTCTCTGATGAATCTTTCTAACAGCTTATCAATTTTGTTTGTATTTTCAAAGAACCATCTCTTAATTTTAGTGACCTTTCTTTCTTTTTTTTAGTCTCTGTTTAATTTATTTCCACTCTGATTTTCAATATTTTCTTCCTTCTGTTAACTTTAGGCTTCATTTGTTCTTCTTTTTCTAGTTCTAGTTTCTAGGTGTAAGTTTAGATTTTTGCTTGAGATTTTTCTTGTTTCTTGAAATAGGCTTATGTCACTAAAAATTTCCCCCTTAGAACTGCTTTTGATGCATCCCAAAGGTTTTGAACCATGTGTTTCCATTTTCATTTGTGTAGGTATTGTTTTATTTTCTCTTTGATTTCTTCATTGATCTATTGGTTGTTTAGTAGCATGTTGTTTAACCTCTATGTGTTTGTGGGCTTTTTCAAGTTTTCTTCTTGGAACTGATTTCTAGTTTGAATCTGTGTGGTTGCAAAGATGTTTGATATGATTTCAATCTTTTTAATGACTTGTTCTGTGGACTAACATGTGACCTATCCTGGAGAATGCTCCATGTGTGCTTGAAAATAATGTGTATTCTGCTGGTTTTTTTTTTTTTTTTTTTTTTGGATGGGATGTTCTATAGATATCTGTTAAATCAATCTGGTCTATTCAAACCATTCTTTCCTTATTGAATTTCAGTCTGGATGATATATCCTTGATATAAGTAAAGTGTTGAAGTCTCCAATTATTATTGTGTTACTGTCAAATTCTCCCTTTATGTCTGTTAATGGTTGCTTTATATATTTAGGTGCTCCTATGTGGGGTGCATCGAGATTTACAATTGTTATATCCTCTTATTGGATTGATTCCTTTATCATTATATAATGCCATTCTTTTTCTATTGTTAGCCTTTGTTTTAAAGTCTATTTTGTCAAATATAAGTTTAGCTACCCTAGCTTTTTGTCACTTCTCTTTGCATGGAATATCTTTTTCCATCCCTTCTCTTTCAATCTGTATGAGTCTTTAGGCCTGAAGTGAGTGTCCTGTAGACAGCATATAGATGGTCTTTTTTTTTTTTTTATCTATTCAGCCACCTTATATTTTTTTATTGGATCTTTGAGACCATTTATATTTGAAGTAATTATTTGAAGTAATTATTCTATTATTTTATTATTTTTTTAAGATTTTATTTATTTATTTGACAGAGAGAGAGAGCACAAGCAGGCAGAGCAGCAGGCAGAAGGGGAGGGAGAAGCAGGCCTCCCTGCTGAGCAGAGAGCCCAATGGGGGGCTCAATCCCAAGACCCTGGGACCATGACCCCAGCTGAAGGCAGACGCTTAACCGACTAAGTCACCCAGGCACCCCTGAAGTAATTATTAATAGGTATGTATTTATTGACATTTTGTTAACTGTTTTCTGGTTGTTTTGTAGTTCTTCACTGTTCCTTTCTTCTTCTCTTGCTCTCTTCCTTTGTGATCTGATGACATTTTTTAGTGCTGGGATTGGATTCCTTTCTTTTAATTTTTTTGTGTATCTATTATAAATTTTTGGTTTTTGGTTGCCAGGAGGCCCATATATAACTCCTATGTGTATATAGCAATCTCTATTAAGTTGATGGTTGTTTAAGTGTGAACACATCCTGAAAGCACTTATTATTACTCACTCCTCTCCACAAAAGTACAAGAGTGAGAGTTCCCTATTTCTAGTTGAAAAGCAATCTTATTTGGAAAATATTTTAAAGATGTGATTTGAGCAACAAAATTGGTGTATTTAATTAATATTTTTGGCATTCTTTTTTTTTTAAGATTTTATTTATTTATTTGACAGAGAGAGAGACACAGCGAGAGAGGGAACACAAGTAGGGGAATGGGAGAGGGAGAAGCAGGCTTCCCGCAGAGCAGGGAGCCCAATGTGGGACTCGATCCCAGGACCCTAGGATCATGACCTGAGCCGAAGGCAGATGCTTAATGACTGAGCCACCCAGGTGACCCTATTTTTGGCATTCTTAATAAACTAAATTTGAAACCACAGGAGAAGCATGATTTCAACACATACAAGATACTTAATGGTTCAAAAAACATTGTTAGAGAAAGTAAAAAAAAATAAAAAATGATTGCCCTAGCTACAATATGAAAAAATGTTACAATGAAGATAGTTTGAACAAACACAATTGGAGATATTGTTATATCTCACATTATGTGTCTCAAACTTTTGTTCATTATTTTCTACAAAAAATCGAAACATTAAGGGAATGTAGTTTGATAAAATATCCATTTGCTGATAATTTAATTAAATTTTGAGCTTCAAGAATGAGCTGGTTTCGTATTTATCTTGAAGGATGACTCTAAGATGTTAAGATGAAAAAATTTTATTTGTCAAGGAAAAAGAATGTATTGTTTTATTGTTTTTGTAGTCACTGTTCTATTAGTGTGAACTATAATTTTCAATGCTGACCTAATAAAAATCAAAAGATGGACTGACAGTCTATCAACCGTGCACATTGCATTGTCCCATGTATTTCAAGCCATATTAAGCCTACCAATTAGCACACTCACACATTGCAATATATTTTTCTTAATTTTGGAGGGATTTATTTGTTACATTTAAATATTAGTAAATAAGATCTTATGTAAGTGTGGTTATGATTTTACTTTACTATATGTTATAGGCTGAATTGTGTCCCCACAAATTCATATCTTGTTGTCTAAACTCCCAGTCCCTCAGAATGTGACTATATGGTTAGGGTGGTTTCCTAATACAGTCTGGTTGGTTTCCTTACAAGAAGAAGAAATTAGAATAGAGAGACACCAAGCGTTCAGGTGCACTGAGGAAAGTCATATGGGGATACAGTGAGAAGGCAGCCATCCTCAAACCAAGGGGAGAGCCCTCAGGAGAAACCAAATCTGCTGATACTTTGATCTTGGACTTTCAGCCCCCAGAACTGTGAGACAATAAATTTCTGCTGTTTAAGCCATGCAGTCAGTGATATTTTGTTTGGCAGCCTGAGCAAACTATATATGATATATAGACAATATGTTGGCAAGGGTATTGTTTTGTGAACTCTTAGTTTCAGTTGTGTGTATGGGTACTAAGTCTCAATGCAAGATGCATTTCTTTTTTTTTTTTTTAAGATTTTATTTATTTATTTGACAGAGAGAGAGAGAGACACACAGCGAGAGAGGGAACACAAGCAGGGGGAGCGGGAGAGGGAGAAACAGGCTTCCCGCTGAGCAGGGAGCCCGATGCGGGGCTCCATCCTAGGACCCTGGGATCATGACCTGAGCCAAAGGCAGACGCTTAATGACTGAGCCACCCAGGTGCCCCAAGATGCATTTCTTATTATGGGTTATAGGTCTAAATATTTGAAAAACATTGAATTAGAAGAAATGAAGGATTTTGCCTCCCAGCTCTGACACAAGCCAGTTGAACTAGATACTTGCATTAGGCAAATTTGGAGAAACACTGGCCCCATCTTTCATAGGGAGAGGCTAAGGAAAAGAAATGGCTTTGCCTAGGCTTTGTGCTCCTTGTGAAAATAACTCTAGAATAGTACTCTAGGGTAGAATTTGGGGCTAGAATGTACAAGGTCTGTTAACTTGGTTGGGGAAAATGTACGTATTTATTTTTACTAATGTATATCTGAAAATTAGCTTTTCTATTAACTATAAATGGAAGCAACAGATTTCAGTAATATTAGGAGTACCTGTAACTTTGTCACCAGTAGAAATCAGACATGTTTTCATATCATGTCATACAAACTGTACCTTAATAGAAAAATTACAACCATCATTATATCAAAAGTATATGAGCCAAGGTGTCCATCAATAGATGAATGGATAAAGAAGATGTGGTATTAAAAAAAAAAGAAGATGTGGTACATATATATACAATGGAATATTAAGTGGCCATCAAAAAAATGAAATCTTGCCATTTGCAATGATATGGATGGAACTAGAGGGTATTATGCTAAGCGAAATAAGTCAATCAGAGAAAGACATGTATCATATGACCTCACTGATATGAGGAATTCTTAATCTCAGGAAACAAACTGAGGGTTGCTGGAGTGGTGGGGGGTGGAAAGGATGGGGTGGCTGGGTGATTGACATTGGGGAGGGTATGTGCTATGGTGAGTACTGTGAATTGTGCAAGACTGTTGAATCACAGACCTGTACCTCTCAAGAAGAAGATAGCAGGAAGGGAAAATGAAGGGGTGGGGAATCGGAGGGGGAGATGAACCATGAGAGACTATGGACTCTGAGAAACAAACTGAGGGTTCTGGAGGGGAGGGGGTGGAGGGATGGGTTAGCCTGGTGATGGGTATTAAAGAGGGCACGTACTGCATGGAGCACTGGGTGTTATACTCAAACAATGAATCATGGAACACTACATCAAAAACTAATGATGTAATGTATGGTGATTAACATAACATAATAAAAAAAAAGTATATTGGTGGGGCGCCTGGGTGGCTTGGTTGGTTAAGCATCTGCCTTACCTGCGGGCTCCCTGCTCAGCGGGGAGCCTGCTTCTCCCTCTGCCCCTCCCCTTCCTCCTGCTCTCTCTTGCTCACTCTCTTTCCCTCTCTGTCAAATAAATAAGTAAAATATTTTTTAAAAAGTGTATCGGTTATTAGATTTACTAATAAAACTTGTTATTTAATATATTAATAAAGAAACACATATATTACTACTATGCACAGATTTTAAATATATATATATATATTTTTTGAGAGAGCAAGGAGAGAGAGAATCCTAAGCAGGCTCCATGCCCAGTGTGGAGCCCAACACAGGGCTGGATCTCACAACCCTGAGATCATGACCCGAAATCAAGAGTTGGATGCTTAACTGACTGAGCCACCTAGGCGCCCCCCCAAAATATTTTGATAATAACCATGTTTATACATAGTTTGATCCCTTTGGAGCCCTGTGTGTTTTGTCTTATGCATTTAAGAACATTTTTCTGGCAATGGCCTATAGGCTTCATGAGACTATCAAAGGGGATCTGTGGCAGATAAATGGTTAAGAAAACCCTCTCTACAGCTTTATCTTGATAACCTCACAGCTTCCCTCTGCTATGCTTCACCTGAGTCTTTTCTTACCTGTCTCTTTCAGCTTCTACCCTTTTGGTTATTACCAGGACTCTTCTTCTGACAAATTTCTTTTAACTGAGGACTTCTTTCGTTCTGACTTTGACTTGTCCTGTTCCCAAAGGCTGCCTCTTCATTTGCCACCTCTTGTAGTACTGCCCAAGGATAGTGTCCCGCCCTGGTAACAGGGCCAGGAAAGTGACCCCCAGGACCGTGACCTCAGGACTGCTGAGCACCCGCCAGAAGGAGGTGCCTTAGTCCCGTGGCCACAAGGCCACCCAAGGAGCTGACGACCATTTGAAAAACACTTTATATAGGGCGCCTGGGTGGCTCAGTCGTTAAGCGTCTGCCTTCGGCTCAGGTCATGATCCCAGGGTCCTGGGATCGAGCCCTGCATCAGGCTCCCTGCTTGGCGGGAAGCCTGCTTCTCCCTCTCCCGCTCCCCCTGCTTGTGTTCCTGCTCTTGCTATCTCTCTCTCTGTCAAATAAATAAATAAAATCTTTAAAAAGAAAAGAAAAGAAAAGAAAAGAAAAACACCTTATATAGTCAGCCGCACAAATGGGAACCCTTCTGTTCAGGGCCCATGGACCCGTTCCTGGCTCCTGAGGATGTTTGGCTTACATTTATGGTTTTCCCGATTCCATCATTTCATATTTAGACTCCCTAGCTCATGACCTGAATGTGTAGCATCAGGTCTAGCCCTCTAGACTCCAGATACCACATGTCCATGGCTCATTTGCACCATCAGTGGCCATATAGGGTGTGTCCACCTCCCAAAATGTGTCCTTACACAGCCTGTCTGCCAGTTCACAGTAATTTGGAGCCTCACTCACTGGGGTTTCCCCAGGCATATGGCATTCCCATTCTGGCTTACCCACCTGCTCAACACTGGGGGGAATCCCACACTGTACCAAGAACAGAGTGATACCTTCCAGTGGTACCAACCACCCCCTTTTTGTGGAAGAGATGATCCTAAAGAGAAGGAGGGGCAATTCAGCTCCTGCACCACCCATGGGTCAGTGGCAGACTTTGGCCTCTAGAGGGATCCTCATGAATGAGGAAGAGGAGATGAAGCAGTTCTGAGCCTTCTGGGAGCAGGAATCTGGAACCTTTAATCACTAGTTGTCCTGGAGAATGGGGTTCATGTCTCAGCCACATATCCTAAGTTCACTGCTGTCCTTTAGTGTTCTTTGGGCAGGAATGCCTTACTTGATGTATCCTGTCTAGTCTGTCCTCAAACCAGCCTCTGCCCACTGCAAACATTTATCTATGTGGGGGTCACGAGGCAAATACGTTCTTAACTGCATAGGATCAGCCTGGCCTAAGTATCCAAGTACTTAGTACGAAAGGACTCCCTCAATGGAGGCTCCATATGGTGGCCAACAGTTTGCAATGGGTGTATCTAGAAAGCAACCAGTCAGGGACAAATGCACATCTCTAACCTCACCTGGGCTTCTATCTAGGAATAAACAATGCTCTGTATCATGTTCAGTTTTGTTTTCCTTTTACACTGATCGTTAGAAAGGCTTCAATACATGATTTTTCTTTTCTCACCTTTTTATTCAGAAATATTTCAAACACATGGAAGAGTTGAATCGCATAATGAACAGCTATATTCCATCCACCTAAAGTTCACAATTTTTAACATTTTGCATGACAGTTCTTAACATTCTACTGTCTTTGCACCCTCACCCATCTCCTTGTTTGTGTGTGGGAGATTGTTTTTGTTCATATATGCCCACTTTCTTCCCCATTGACCACTGGAATCTAAGTTCAAACATCAAGATGCTTCCTAAAATACTTCAGTATGCATTTGCTAAAACTGTCTCCTACAAAACTTTCTAAACCATAAATTTGCTCTGATGAGCTCCATATCCCCAAAGAAAGAACCCAGGCCCTTTGTTATTCGGCTGGGAGACAGGTTTTCTCAGCAGGTGTGTCAGAATCAGTGGGCACCGGAGTCCAGGCTGTTGCCTCTGGCTGCTCCCTAGGGCCAGCCCTTGGGCCTGCCTTTTATTGTTCTCTGGGGCCTAGTCCTGATTCTGATTAAGAAGCCAGACACTCAGGGTATGGGCTTCCTAGGCACAAATCATCCACCCATTCTTCTATTTTATATTTTATTTTTTTAAAGATTTTATTTATTTATTTGACAGAGAGAGAGAGAGCACAAGCAGGGGGGGTGGAAGGCAGAGGGAGAGGGAGAAGCAGGCTTCCCGCCGAGCAGGGAGCCCGATGTGGGGCTCGATTCTAGGACCCTGGGATCATGGCCTGAGCCGAAGGCAGACGCCCAACCAACTGAGCCACCCAGGCGCCCCTATTTTATATTTTAAATGTTATTCTTTTGAGTAGGAAATACATTCACACGATGCAAAAGGGCGAATAATGCAAAGCTCCCTGCTCTCCCCCCACTCCTGTCTCATAGCCCCTCCATGCCCCTCCCTGGAGGAAACCCAACTTATTAGCTTCTTGCCAGCCATTCCTCAGCTTGCTTATATGTTTACAAGCAAATACATGTAATATCAATGGCTCCCTTTCACTACAGAAATGATAGCACATTATACACACTGCTCTGCACCTGGGTTTATCAATAACTTTAAAAATATGGGGCGCCTGGGTGGCTCAGTTGGTTAGTCATCTGCCTTCAGCTCAGGTCATGATCCCAGGGTCCTGGGATCGAGCCCCGCATCGGGCTCCCTGCTCCGCGGGGGTCTGCTTCTCCCTCCTCCTGCTCTTGTGTTCTCTCTCTCTCTCCCTCTCAAATAAATAAATAAAATCTTTAAAAAAATAACTTTAAAAATATATAACTAAAAGATAAGCACAATCCTATATTTGAAACTGGTACCTAAGTTCAAACTTCTCTGTTGTACTCAAGCTTCTCAACAGTTAAATACATATAAACACCACTTTCTGTGGGAGCCTCCATTCTTACAAAGTGGTTTCCCCAGAGACCCCTGCCAAGCACCATCAACAGAAATCCGAAATCCAAACTGCATCTAATATGAAAGACAATCCTATCTAGTACCAAACATAACCCTAACTAATACAGTCCTGAGACTGTATCTTCCTAGCATGACATATACCATATTTTTTTTTTCAAAGATTTTATTTGACAGAGAGAGAGAGACAGCGAGAGAGGGAACACAAGCAGGGGGAGTGGGAGAGTGAGAAGCAGGCTTCCCGCAGAGTAGGGAGCCCGATGTGGGGCTCGATCCCAGGACCCTGGGATCATGACCTGAGCCGAAGGCAGACGCTTAACGACTGAGCCACCCAGGTGCCCCGACATATACCATATTAAGTACCCCTTTCTAATATGTAACTTAACATATAGAAGTAGTAGACAGCTCCTACATTTTGGAGCCTGCTGAAATAATTTATATTTGCAAATCCTAAACCCTTATCCTGCCTACCCTGCCTTGCTCATTCCTTCCCCTGGAAACCACAATAATAGCTCTTGCCCAGGTTTTCCTCTTGTTCTCTTTGTCTCCTGACTGACCTGGTGCTTCCCACATGGCCCTGGATGGCATAACATGCCCATGCCTCTTAGAAACTATGAGTAACTACCTTTTCTTTCCTTTTTAAGTTCTTAGTTTATTAATCCTCTCATGAAAAATCTGCACAATCACCACAGATAAAGTCACTGTAGAAAATTACTCTTTCTGTGGAACTAGAGGGTATTATGCTAAGCGAAATAAGTCAATTAGAGAAAGACAAATATCATATGATCTCACTGATATGAGGAATTTGAGAAACAAGACAGAGGATCATAGGGGAAGGGAGGGAAAAATGAAGTAAGATGAAACCAGAGAGGGAGACAAACCATAAGAGACTCTTAATCTCAGGAAACAAACAGGGTTGCTGGACTGGAGGGGGATGGGAGGGATGGGGTTGCTGGGTATTAGACATTGGGGAGGGCATGTACTATGGTGAGCGCTGTGAATTGTGTAAGACTGATGAATCACAGACCTGTACCCCGAAACAAGTAATACATTATATGTTAATTAAATAAATAAATAAAAGAAAATTACTCCTTCTGTTGTCCAATCTCCAGCTCACTTCTTTTTGCCAGCACCAACATTGGCTTTGGTAGTCTCCCTGAATTTCTTCATTCTGTTCTTACGTTCCTTTAGTTATTTTCTCAACATCTTTTTCTTCTTATATAGGCCATGTCTTTCAAGTTTATGTTTGGGTTCGTTTTTCTTTGCATAATCCGAAGAATCATAAATCATGCCAAAGCTAGTAGTCTTGCCACCACCAAAATGGGTTCTGAATCCAAATACAAAGATGACATCTGGTGTGGTCTTGTACATTTTGGCTGTTTTTCCTGAATATCTGTCTTAGGTACTGTTGCCTTTCCAGGGTGAAGAATATCAATGACCATCTGTTTCTGCCGAAATAGTCTGTTGGTCATGAACTTCCTGGTCTGGATAGTTACTGATGATGGTAGTCAAGCTTCAAGCAGCCAGGGAGGTAAAAAAAAACTATCTTTTCAATGGCAACCATTTCCTGGTCTGTTGGCCTCACTATGCCTGAATAATATTTAAACCTGTATTTTAAAACAATCATGAAGTTTGTATAATTAAAGGAAGATATGGTAACATCTCAATTGAATGTTACTTAGAAGTTATATATCTGTGTAGGTGGAGTACAAGGGAGAATTACAATGGCCTGTCCAATACTAGATAAATTAAGTTAAATTATTCCCAGGACAAAATGGCAAAATGAGAGTCAAAGTCAATGAATTTGATTCATGCTGATTTAGCAGGTAAACTGATCATTTAAAATGGAAAAAGCAGAACTAACCATTTGATTTCTTTACCCATAAAAGGGAAATTTAACTGTTTTCTTAGTAGTCTTCAGATGTTCCTTCTGTTACAAGAAGTAAAGAGCATGGCATCTAGTTCTATCTAGAAAAAGGTGTAACTTACAGATTCAACACAATCTTTATCAAAATCCTGGCTAGCTTTTTTTTTAGAAATTGACAAGCCAAAATTTATATGGAAATACAAGGGATTCACAATATCCAAAGCCATCTTAAAAAGAACAAAGCTAGAGGACTTGCATTTCCCTATATCAAAACTTACCACAAAGCTATGGTAATCAAACAGTGTGGTACTGGCATAGGATAGGTGTATAGATCAATGGAATAGAACTGAGAATCTAAAAATAACCCCTTACATTGTAATCAGTTGATTTCCTAAATTGCCAAGATAATTCAGTGGGAGAAAGCATAGTCTTTTCAACAAACGGTGCTGGGACACTGGATACCCACATGCTAAAGAATGATGTTGGATCATTTGCTTACATCACACACAAAAATTAATTCCCAATGGATCATATAAAACTATAAAACTTGGGCGCCTGGGTGGCTCAGTTGGTTAAGCGACTGCCTTCAGCTCAGGTCATGATCCTGGAGTCCTGGAATCGAGTCCCGCATCGGGCTCCTTGCTCAGCAGGGTATCTGCTTCTCCCTCTGACCCTCCTCCCTCTTGTGCTCTCTCTCTCTCAATAAATAAATAAAAATCTTAAAAAAAAAAACTATAAAACTCTTAGATGTAGGGGTCTGAGAAACACAGAAGTATGTCTTCGTGACTTTAGGGTAGCCAAAGTCTTCTTAGGTGTCCATCAGAAAAGTGAAAAGACAGCGATGCCTAGCTGGCTCACTTGGTAAAGCCTGCAACTTGATCTCAGGGTTGTGAGTTTGAGCCTCATGTTGGGTGTAGAGCCTACTTTAAAAAAAAATAAATAAAAAAGTAGGGACGCCTGGGTGGCTCAGTCAGTTAAGCGTCTGCCTTCAGCTCGGGTTGTGATCCTGGGGTCCTGGGATGGAGTCCAGCTTGGGCTCCTTGCTCAGTGGGGAGCCTGCTTCTCCCTCTGCCTGCCACTCCCCCTGCTTGTGTATTCTCTCTCTCTCTGTCAAATAAATAAATAAAATCTTAAAAAAAAAAAAAAGATAATCCACAGAGTGGAACAAAATATTTTCAAATCACATATCCGATAAAGAACTTATATCCAAAAATATGTAGAGTCTTATATCTCAATAATAAAAAGACAACCCAATAAAAATTAGGTAAAGGATATGAACAGACATTTCTCTGAAGAAGACATGCATGTGAAAAGATATTCAGCACCATCAGTAATTAGGGAAATACAATTCAAAAGAGTCACATCCACTGTGATGGGTATAGTAAAAGGGAAAATAACTAATGTTGGTGAGGATATGGTGTACTTGGAAACCCTCATACACTGCTGGTGCAAATGTAAAGTGGTGAAGACATTTTAAAAAATAGATTGTCATCTTCTGAAACACAGAGTTATCATATGAACAGAAATTCCACTCTTATGTATATATCCTGGAGACATGAAATATGTGTCCACGGGAAAATTGTATGTGAACTTGCAGTGTTATTCATAAGAGTCCCAAAGTGGAAACAATTCAAATGTCCATTAGCTGATAAATGCGTAAATCCAATGTGGTATAGTGATACAATGGAATATTTTTTCAGTTATAAAAAGCAATGGAACACTACATTTAACGCAATGAAGTGCTACAAATGGAAGAACTTTAAAAACATTCTAAATGAAAGAAGCCAGTCACAAAAGGCCACATATTTTATGATTTCATTTATATGAAATGTCAAAAAGAGGCAAATCCATGGAGACAGAAAATAGATTAGTGGGGATGGGGTGGAGAGTTGATGGGAAATGGGAAGTGACTGCTAATGAGTACAGGGTTGCTTTTATGGTGATAAAATATTCTAAAATTGACTGTGGGTGATGGTTGCACAGCCCTGTGAATATACTAAAAACCACAAAATTGTACACTTAAGTGTGAATTGTGGTCTATGTGAATTATATTGCAATAAAGCTACTTTAAAAATGTATAACTTACTTATCTTAGATGCATGAATAAAATATTCATGCCAAAGGGCACCACACTTCCATTGTATGATGGAAAGAATGTTTTAAGTCCAGAGTAGCCCTTAACCTTTGATATCATTTAAGTTTTGCATTATATTTTATAACATCATAGATTATTACATGTAGCAATCTTTTACTTTATAATCCTAAAGTTAAGAAAATAAATATAATAGTTGCTTGAAAAAAGTTATTCCCAGTAGCCACTTTTTTTCCCCAGAGAAATTGAATCTTCTAGATCTTAGTGTCTACCTGGTCCAAATCGGTTAGCATGAGTCATGAATCAGACTTTGTTTTTGTTAATAAAATAAAGGGACCATTTCCTAAATCCCAGACAGGTCTCTTTACTTAGAATATTATGGGGGGGGGGTGCTTCCCCTGAATCATCACTGGTTTGGTGTTTTCCCTTTTTGACTGTGTTAATTGTCTTACCTACTCTCTTTATTATGGTCCTCCATGTAAATGTGAAACATCCATTAAAACCCTCTTCTGAGAGCTGTAGGAGGAGGAAGCTCTGGAGAAGGAAAGTCTGAGACAGGAATATTGGCTATTAGAATGTCCTTGAATTTCTCTACTTTTGCTGCAAACTTCTTCAAAGGAACTTGATAAACCTTTTTCAATTGTAATTTTGGTTGTTTATTTTTTCACTTTTCAGGGTTTGCCTTCAAGGAGTGGTGCTGTTGTTGCTTATTCTTTTTATGAAGCAAATATAGTAGTGAGTTTAAGTTATTGCACCTTGCACTAATAAGAGGCATAACATTTTGGTGGGCCACTTTGGATTGATTCTAGAGGAAACATATACATTTGAGCGTGTTGTCTGACCTGATTATTGAGTAACACATAATCTTTCAGTTTTGAGACAAAAATTCAGAGCAAGAGAAAGTACTGCAGTTGATTCAATTTTATTGCTAGCTGCTCTGCCACTTGAGCCTAACGACCCAGCAGATACAGTAGTTCCCAAAGTATTTCTGATATTTTGATGGATATGATGGAGCTTCTGGAAAATCCCAATAGAGGATCTCAGCTCAGACTTCTAAGATTTTGAAGCAAAGCAATGCCATCTTGTGAAGACAGATATTCCCTTTCTGAGAAACAGCTCCTGATTTACTTCTTAGCCTCGGTAGAGACCAAAGGGAAACTCAATTATCATCTGACCTCAGTTGCTTATCCTGATCTGGGTGTTATTGGATCCATGAAGCCATAAAGTTCGTCATGCATACTGATAATTCAACATCAAGCGGAACAGTATATAGGAGATTGTGCATGAACATGTCCTGAAGGAGTAAGTTGTGTGAGCAAATGGCTTGGATTTGCATGGTAGTTACTCCTGCTGTACTGATATTTTTCTCTCAACCCACATTATGGCCTCATGGGGAGTTTCCTATGACCAACTGACTGAGAAAGACTAGTTTCCTTCTCAGGATTGGTCTAGGTATGGTTCTGCATGATTTGCTAGTACTGACCTTAAGGTGTATTTTTTTTTTTTAATTTGGGTGGTATATTTTATTTTATTTATTTTTTATTTTTTAAAATATTTTATTTATTTATTTGTCAGAGAGAGAGAGAGAGAGAGCAAGCAGAGGGAGAAGCAGGCAGAGGAATAAGCAGACTCTCCACTGAGAAAGGAGCCTGATGTGGGACTCGATCCCAGGACCCTGTGTTCATGACCTGAGCTGAAGGTAGTTGCTTAACTGACTGAGCCACCCAGGCATCCTATATTTTTGTTTATTTTTTAAAAAAAGATTGAGAGAGAGAGAGAGAGAGGGAGAGAGAGAGAGGAGGGCAGGGGCAGAGGAAGAATCTTAAGCAGACTCCACATTGAGCACGGAACCCGACAAGGGGCTTGATCTCATGACCTTAAGATCATGAACTGAGCTGAAACCAAGAGTTGGACGCTTAACCAACTGCACCACCCAGGCACCCCATTTTTGTTTATTTTTTAAGCAATCTCTACACCTGACATGGGGCTTAACCTCACAACCCTGAGATCAAGAGTTGTGTGCTCTACCAACTGAACCAGCCAGGCACCCCATTAAGGTGTATTTGTTAATATTAACTTTATAATTTAGACTTTGCAGTGTATCAAAAGTGGATTGTAATTGATCTAGCAAAGGAAGTGAACAGCACTTAGAGAGAGATATAATGACTTATAAGGACTTAAGATCTTACTTTCTTAGGGAAAACACAGGAACATCTCTGATGGTATGAGGTAGCAGGATGTTTGGCAGAACCAGGATGATGGAAATATTATTGTTTGTTGGCATTTTAAATATGAGTGGAAGGGTATTCATGCATGCCAAATTTTTATTTTGAAAAAGTTTAGACTCACAGAAATTTGTGAACATAGTATAGAGTTCACATATACTCTTTACTTATCGTCCCATAATATTAACAACTATATTATCATAGTGTAATGATTAAAACCAGGAAATTAACAATGATACAATACTATTAACTAAACCACTGACCTTCTTAAAATCCCAGCAGTTTTCCCCCAATGTCCTTTTAATGTTCCAGGAACCAATCCAAAATACCACATTTGCATTCAGTGTTTGTATACCCTTGTCTCCTCCAATTTGTTTCCTTATTTTACCCCAATTCATTTCCTTGTCTTTCATAATGCTGACACTTTCCATGAGTGTTGGTCAGGCATTTTGTAGAATATCTCCTGGTTTAGGTTTGTTTGATATTTTCTCATGATTAGATCAAAGTTATGCATGGAATGTTGTGTCCTTCCCAGTGCATCATATCAGGAAGTAAATCTTGATCACTTGATTAAGATGGTATCTGCTGGGTTTCTCCAATGTAAAATTACTAATTTTTCCCTGTGTAATTATTAAATGTCTTGGGGTAGATAACTCTGAGATTATGCTAACATCCTGTTTTGCTGATTTTAGTATCACATGGTAAAACTTGCTTCCAAGCGCTATGGCATTTGCCTGATGGGTATATAAAATTTTTCTTATTCCTTCTACATTTACAATTGGTATTCTTCCATGAGGAAGAGTGTCCCTTCTCTCACATTACTTAATTAATTAATTGATTAATTTATTTATTTGTATTAGTATGGATTCATGGATATTTATTTTATGAGTTATTATCCAATACTATTATTTTTTAGTTTAGTTCCCATATTGCCCCAGCTTTGGCCATTGATAACTCCTTCTGTTTGGCTCTGTGTCCTATTGACATTCCTTCAAATTTATTAAAACAATCCTGGGGCACTTGGGTGGCTTAGTCTGTTAAGTGTCGGCCTTCTTGGCTCAGGTCATGATCCCAGGATCCTGGGATCAAACCCCATATCTGGCTCCCTGCTCAGCAGGGAGTCTGCTTATCCTTCTCCCTCTGCCCCTCCCCCCTACTCATTCTCTCTCTCTCTCTCTCATAAATAAATTTAAAAACCCCAAAACCCCCACTTCCCTATTTTATCACATCACAAGGTATTCCAAATTCATCCTATATTTTCCTTTGTATAAGATTTTGAAGGCAGAAGAGAATCTATGGTGGCAATTTCAGGCAGATAGAGGGCTGATGATGAGTTCTAAATCACTTCAGTGCGGTAGGCAGCTAAAGAGTCAGTATCAGCCTCCTGGACGTTCATTCCCTGAGCCTTCCAATAATTGTTGTATTAGCTCTCTATCACTACATCATAAATCACCACAAACCTATAGCTTCAAACAAATCACATTTCTTATTTCATAGTTTCTTTGGGTCAGGAGTCTGTCAAGGTTTAACTGGATCTTCTGTATCAGAGTCTCTCACAAGGCTGAAATCAAAGTGATGCTCAGGGCTGGAGTTTCATCTGAGGATTGACTTGGGAAGGGTCCACTTCCAGGCTCAAGTGGTTGTTGGCAGAATTCAGTTCCTTGTGGTCCACTGGAGGGAGGGCTTCAGTTCCCAGCTGACTGTTGGCTGGAGGCCACCATCAGCACTGTGCCATGTGAAACTTTCCAACATGGCTGCTTGTTTCATCAAACAGAGAAGGCAGCAGAGAGTCTGCTAGCAGGATGATGTCAAAGCCTCATATAACCTACTCACCAAAGTGACCTCGTTTGATGTCCTTAGCATATGATATGCTTCTGTTGCATTCTATTGGTTAGAAGCAAGCTGTTAGGTCAGTCCACATTTATGGAAAGGAAATTGTGTGTGGGTATAAATACCAGAAGAGGGGGATCACTGGGTCCATTTTACAGGTTCCAGCACAGTTGTGTAAACCTCTACTTTTTTTCTTGGACCATCTAGAGTAGCTTCTGTTTTATTGATAGAATCCTGGTTGACCAGCCATATTGTCAGATGCAATAACTTAAACTCACTTAAACTCACTGGGAAGGACACAACATTCCATGCATAACTTTGATCTAATCATGAGAAAATATCAAACAAACCTAAACCAGGAGATATTCTACAAAATGCCTGACCAACACTCATGGAAAGTGTCAGCATTATGAAAGACAAGGAAATGAATTGGGGTAAAATAAGGAAACAAATTGGAGGAGACAAGGGTATACAAACACTGAATGCAAATGTGGTATTTTGGATTGGTTCCTGGAACATTAAAAGGACATTGGGGGAAAACTGCTGGGATTTTAAGAAGGTCAGTGGTTTAGTTAATAGTATTGTATCTATATCCCTTCTGTGAACTAGGAGACTGCTGTCTGGACTAATCAAAGCTGTGGAGATCATAAAACCTGTAGCTTCCATCTTCACACATCCAAATAATCTTTCCCAGCAGACCAGCCTGTTTGGACATGCCCTCCACCCCTGAGATTCTTCAACTCTAAGAGGTGTTAGAGGCCAGTTGCAACAGCAGACACTATGAGCAGAATACAGATCAGAGGAACTCTTACCCTATAACTTCTAGTATAAGAATTTGTGGGAGATTGATGTCTTTCAAAGGAGGCTGGATTTTACCTTCCTCACCCCATTCACACACATTTCCTGATAACAAAGTGAGAGGAAGGCATGGCCCCTAATCTGAAAAGTAAAGAAAAAAGTATTAAAAAAAGGTCTTTTCAATAAATGGTGCTGGATGATCAACTAATCTCTGACAAAGCAGGAAAGAATATCCAAGGGAAAAAAAGAGTCTTTTCAACAAATGGTGTTGGGAAAACTGGACAGCCACATGCAGAAGAATGAAACTGGACCACTTTCTTACACCCACACAAAAATAAATTCAAAATGGATGAAAAACCTAAATGCGAGACAGGAAACCATCAAAATCCTAGAGAAGAACACAAACAACAATCTCTTTGACCTTGGCTGTAGTAATTTTTACTAGACACATTGCTGGAGGCAAGGGAAACAAAAGAAAAAATGAACTATTGGGACTTCATCAAGATAAAAAGCTTCTGCATAGCAAACGAAACAATCAGCAAAATTAAAAGCAGCCTACAGGAGAAGATATTTATAAATGACATATCTGATAAAGGGTTAGTATCTCAAATCTATAAAGAACTTATCAAATTGAATACCCCAAAAACATATAATCCAGTTAAAAAAATGGGCACAAAGACATGAATAGACAATTTTCCAAAGAAGATATCCAGATGGCTAACAGACACATGAAAAGATGCTCAACATCACTCATCATCAGGGAAATACAAATCAAAACCATGATGAGATACCACCTCACACCTGTCAGAATGGCTAAAATTAACAACATAAGATACAGCAGGTGTTGGTGAGGATGCAGGGGAAGGGGAACACTTGCACTGTTGGTGGGAATCCAAACTGATGTAGCCACTACGGAGAACAGTATGGAGGTTCCTCAAAAAGTTAAAAATAGAACTACCTTATGATCCAGCAATTGCACCACTAGGTATTTACCCAAAAGATTAAAAAATACAGATATGAAGGGATACATGCACCCTGATGTTTATAGCAGCATTATCTACAAGAGCCAAACTATGGAGAGAGCCCAAATGTCCACTGACTGATGAATGGATAAAGAAGATGTGTGTGTGTGTGTGTGTGTAATGGAATATTACTCAGCCATCAAAAAGAATGAAATCTTGCCATTTGCAATGACATGGATGGAGGTAGAGTGTATTATGTTAAGTGTAATAAGCCAGAGTGTATTATGCTAAGTGTAATAAGCCACTCAGAGAAAGAAATACTATATATGACTTCACTTATGTGTGGAATTTAAGAAACAAAACAGATGAACATACGGGGGGTGGTGGTGGAGAGAGAGAGAGAAAGGGAAACAAACCATAGGAGACACTTAATAATAGAGAACAAACTGAGGGTTGATGGAGGGAAGTGGGTGGGGGATGGATTAGATAGGGAATAGGTATTTAGGAAGGCACTTGGTATGATGAACACTGGGTATTGTATGTAAAGTGATGAACCACTGAATTCTGCTCCTAAAACAAGTATTGCACTGTGTATTAACTAGCTAGAATTTAAATAAAAATTTGAAAGAACACCCAAATGGTGCTGGGAAAACTGGATTTCCACATTCAGAAGAATGAAGTTGGATCCTTACCTAACACCATATACAAAAATTAATTCAAAAGATATCAAAGACCTAAATATCAGGCCTGAAACTATGAAAGCATAGAGCAAAACTTCCTGACATTGGATCTGGCATGATTTCTTGGATAGGACACCAAAGGCACAGTCAGCAACAACAAAAACAGGTTAGATTTCACAAAAATTTAAAACTTTTGTGCATCAAAAGACTATATCAACAGGACAAAAAGGCAACCCACAGAATGGGAGGAAGTATTTGCCAATCATATATTGACAAGGAATTAATATCCAGGATGTCTAGAGAACTCCTAAAACTCAACAATAAAACCAAACAACCTGATTAAGAAAATGAACAAAGGACTTCAGTAGATATTTCTCCAAAGAAGTCATACAGATGGCCAACAAGCACATGAAAAGATGCTTAACATCACTAATAATCAGGGAAAAGCAAATCAAAACCACAATTAGAACTATCTCCCACTCATTTGGATAACTACTGTCAAAAACAAGAAGCAAAACACAAGTGTTGGAGGATGTGGAGAAATAGGAACCCTTGTGCAGTATTGATAGGAATGTAAAATGGTGCAGCCACTGTGGAAAACAGCAGAGCAGTTCCTCAAAAAATTGAAAATAAAATTATTATATGATCCAGTAATTTGACTTCTACATATGCCCAAAATGACTGAAAGCAGAGTCTCAAAGAGATATTTGTACACCCATGTCAATGGCAGCATTATTTAAAATAGTTAAAATATGGAAGAAACCCAAGTGTACATCAATGGATGAGTGGATAAACAAAATGTGGTCTATACTTACAATACATATAATTACATATAGTAATTCAGCCTTAAAAAGGAGGGCAATCTGATATATGTGATTACGTGGATGAAATTTGAGTACTTCATGCTAAGTGAAATAAGCTAGTCACAAAAAAACAAATACTGCATGATTCCACTTATATGAAATACTTAGGAGTCATCAAAATCATAGAGACAAAGTAGAATGGTGGTTCCTAGGGCTAGGTGGAGGGGGGAATGGGAAGTTATGGTTTAAGTTATGATTTAGGTATAGAGTTTCAGTTTTACAAAATGAAAAGAGCTCTGGGGATGGATGGTGGTTGTGGTTGTACAACATTATGTACATATTCAATACAACTGAACTACACAGTTAAAAATGGTTGAGATGGTAAATTGTATGTTACTTACCTCTGTTTCATTAAAGTTTCTTACTGAGGTTTTAACTTGTTCTTTCATTTTGAGTATATTCCTCTGCTTCATTATTTTGATTGACTCTCTGTGTTGGTTTCTATGCATTAGATGAAACAGCCACATCTTCCAATCTTAAAAGGAGTGATTTTGTGTAGCAGATGAACTTTATCATTCAATCCTGCCCTAGCTCTTGGTTGTCTCTGAAACTTGTAATTTTTCCAAGCAGTCTGTTTTTTAAAAAGACTATTTATTTTAGAGAGAGAGAGCAAGCAGCAGAGCAAGAGAGAAAAATCTCAAGCAGACTCCCTGCTGAGCATGGGGCCCAATGTGGGGCTCGATCTCATGACTCTGAGATCATGACCTGAGCCGAAATCAAGAGTTGGATGCTTAACCGACCGAGCCACCCAGGTACCTCTTGTCTTATTTTTAATAGCTCCCTGTTGTTGAGGGTGTGCCAAGACCAATCAGTGTCCCAAAGGGAAGGATCCCATCTAGCACCTAGATTCAGGATGTTTGGAAGCCAGACCCTCAGCCAGTAGCTTTTAAAACATATATATGCAAATATATACAGTCCTGTGGGGCCACAAGCATAATTCCTGCAGACCACCAAGCCAGGTGATCTAGAGATACCTCCTTGGTGGCAGTTGCAAAAACTGGGGCTCCGGATAGGTAAGTTCTTTTTTTTAAGATTTTATTTATTAATTTATTTGAGGGGGGAGGGGCAGTGAGAGAGGGAGAGAAAGAACCCCAAACAAACTCTGCAGAGCCCAGAGCCTAACATGGGGCTTGATCCCATGACCCCGAGATCATGACCTGAGCTGAAATCAAGAGTCAGACACTCAACCGACTGAGCCTCCCAGGTGCCCCTGTAAGTTCCTTTTTGAGAGACAACAGTAAGCTGTAGTGAGGCAGAGGGAGAGCACAAAGATGGCATCCACTGGCCTAGTTCTCCAAGAGCACCTTTGTAGCCTCTAGATGTGTGCCAGACCTGAAACCTCTCCATCAGGGTGAAGCTCCTGGACAAATAAATAGGCCTCTTTCACAGAAAGACTGGGATTGCATTTCAGTCTGCTGTCTGTGCCGTGTCCTGGTTATGGTACCCTGCCAAGAACTGTCTCTCTGATTGTTACAATCCTGTGGGACACAAGAACTCAAGGACATGGAAGATGACACAAACAAATGGAAAGACATTCCATGCTCATAAATTGGAAGAATTAATTGTTAAAATGTCCATAGTACCAAAAGCAATCTACAGATTCAATGCAATCCCTATACCTGTAGTATTTTTCACAGAACTAGAACAAATAATTCTAAAATTTGTATGGAACCACAAAAGACCTTGAATAGCTAAAGCAATCTTGAGAAAGAACAGAGCTGGAGGTATCACAATCCCAGATTTCAAAGTATACTACAAAACTATAATGATCAACAGAGTATGGTACTATCACAAAAATAGACACATAAATTAATATAACAAAATAGAGAGCCCAGAAATAAACCCACGCTTAATGGTCAATTAGTCTATGACAAAGGAGGCAAGAATTGTATACAATGGGGAAAAGACAGTCCATTCAATAAATGGTGTTGGGGAAATAGGACAGCTACATGCAAAAGAATGAAACTGGACTACTTTCTTATACCACATACTGAAATAAATTCAAAATGGATTAAAGACCTAAAAGTAAGACTTGAAATCATAAAACTCCTAAAAGAAAACTTAGGCAGTAAACTCGTAGACATCGGCTGTAACAATATTTATCTGGATCTGTCTCCTCAAGCAAGGGAAACAAGGGCAAAATAAACAATGGGGACTACCTCAAATTAAAAAGCTTTTGCACAGCAGAGGAAACCATCAACAAAATGAAAAGGCAACCCACAGAATGGGAGAGGATATTTTCAAATGATATATCTGATGAGGGGTTAATATCCCAAATACATAAAGAACTCATATAAATCAATACCATCAAATCCCAATCTGATCAAAAAATGGGCAGAGGACCTGAATAGACATTTTTCCAAAGAAGTCATACAGATGGCCAACAGACACATCCTTGACATCACACTAATCATCAGGGAAACACAAAACCTCACACTAGTCAGAATGGCTACCATCCAAAAGTATATAACAATATAAAAATTGTTGATGAGGATGTGGAGTAAAGGGAACCCTCCTGCACTGTTCATGGGAATGTAAATTGGTTTAGTTACTATGAAAAACAGTATTGAGTTTCCTAAAAAAATTAAACATAGAAATACCATATGACCCAGTAATTCCACTTCTGGGTATTTTCTGAAGAATACAAAAACACTAATTCAAAAGATATATCCATCCCTATTTTTTTTTAAGATTTAAAAAAAAATTTATTTGACAGAGAGAGAGAGACAGTGAGAGAGGGAACACAAGCAGAAGGAGTGGGAGAGGGAGAAGCAGGCTCTCTGCCGAGCAGGGAGCCCAATGCAGGGCTCAATCCCAGGACCCCGGGATCATGACCTGAGCCGAAGGCAGACACTTAACGACTGAGCCACCCAGACGCCCCTCCATCCCTATGTTTATTGCACCATTATTTATAGTAGCCACCATTATTTATAGTATAGTGGAAACAACTTAAGTGTCCATTGATAGATGACTGGATAAGGAAGATGTAGTGTATTCATACAGAGGAATAGTACTCAGCCATAAAAAAGAATGAAATCCTGCCATTTACAATATGGATGGAACTAGAGGGTATTATGCTAAGTGAAATAAGTCAGACAGAGAAAGACAAATACCTTATGATTTCACTTATATGCAGGATCTAAAAAGCAAAACAAACAAAACAAAAAAACTAGAAACAGATTCATAAATATAGAGAATATGGTGGTTGTCAGAAGGGAGAGGGGTGGGGGGATGGGTGAGATAGGTGAAGGGGATTAAGAGATACAAACTTCCAGTTATAAAATAAATAATTCACTGGGATGAAAAATACAGCATAGGGAATGTATAAAATATTGTAATAACTGTATGATGATAGATGGTAACTACACTTACAGTGAGCATTTTATAATGTATATAATTATTGAATCACTATGTTGTACACCTGAAACTAATATAAAACTGCATATGAACTATACTTCAATAAGAAAATCTACAGTTAAAATAAATAAATAAATAAATGAAAATAAAATGGAAAAAAAAAACTCAAACAAAAATTCAAGCTCATAGTTACAGAGAACATATTGGTGATTACCAGAGGCAGGGGGTTGGGGGTGGGGACAAATGGGTGGGGTGGGGGGGAAGGAACTCTTTCTCCTTTGGTTGCAGTGCTGTAGGATCCAAGAGTGTAAGCCTCACTGGTCATTAGAGTCAGGTGATGTAGAGGTGTCCCCTTGGCAACAGTGGCAAAAATCAGGGTGTTAGAGGAGACTATAAGTTTCCCTCTGGGAGATACTGGTGAGCTGGAGCAAGGCAGAAGAAGAGCACAAAAACTGTTTCTGCCAGCCTCCGTTCCCTGAGGGAAACTCAGTAGGCCCCTAGTTATTTGCTAATCCAGAAGCCTGCCCATCAGGCTGGAGCTGCTGGACAAGCAGATAGGCCTCTTTCACAGAAAGACTGGGTTTGTGTTTCAGTCTGCTGTGTGTGCAGTGCCCTTGGAGTATAACTGATTGTTACAGTCCCATAGCACCTGGGATTGGAAACCCCCTCTGGTCTCCAGAGACAGGTGACCAAGAGGTGTCTCCTAAGCAGTAGCTGCAAAAACCAGGGCACCAGACTCATGTAAAAGTTCCAAATGGGGAGATCCTGGAGCTCTGGAGTATGGCAGAGGGAGAGTGAAGATGGCACTTCTTCACTGGAGGGCAGTGGGAGAAGAAGAGAAAAAAAGATGGTGCCTGCCAGAGAGCAGGCCCCTAGATGTGTGCTAAATCAGATGCCTGCCTCTCAGACTGACACATTAAAGTTAGCAAATAAGCCTCATTCACAGAAAGTCTGGGTGCCTCTTGATCGACTGTCTCTGTGCTGAGCCTTGGGGTTGGTGAGTCTATGTGAACACTTCAAGAGTCGTTTTTTAGTTTGGTCTAGTGTTGTGAGTTTTATGGATTTGAGCCTCATTGGTTTTCAAAACTAGATGTATTGGGGGGCTTGTCTCTCAGGCTTAGGTCATAAAATTAGGGTACCTAATGTGGGTAAAAGCAAAATCCTTTTCTTCTTGGGGAGAAGCTCCAGGTTTTGAGTTTCCTCCCAAATCCCTCCCAGTTGAGTTCCCTCCCTGGTCACTGTGCCAGGGATGGGGTTTAAGGTGAGATATGGTGAGATTGTGCCCCAGCCTCTCCTACTTGCTTTGATGTGGGCCTTCTCTTATTGGCCCTATGTGTAGGACCATAAGGACCACTCAGCCAGTTTTTGTTGTTGTTTCCAGAAGAAGTTCTTTAATATGTAGCTGTAGATTTGGTGTGTCCCTGGGAGCAGGTGAGTTCAGGATCCTCCTAAGCTGCCATCTTGAATCAGAACCTGGTAAATTTTATGTTATATGTATTTTAACACAATAAAAAAATTTGGAGAAAAAGGTAGTGACAGCAAAGGAAGGGACAATGTTCTATCTTATTCCCAGTAAACCTACAAGTATTCTGCATGGGATCTTGGGGTTGCAGAGCTGTGAGGAGCCAGCGCGTAGCTAAGGCCAGTTAGCAACTAACATAGCTGCCAGTGGGTCCCCACAGGACCAGAGGGACAGGGACACAAATCCCAGGACAGCATGCTGAGGGCTTGGCGGTGCCTTTATGGGGGCATTCCCACAGTTTTGGCTCTTGCTCTGGAGTAAGAGCAGTAGAGAGATAGGATGTTTGGAGACAGTGTGTGATAGATAACCTCTTATGACAGCCAATAAAGTACAAGTTGATAGTATCTAATGTGAATGAAACTTCTTAATATTAAAAATGCCCTGAAGCATGTGTACTGCCATCTATTGGGCAATTCTAGGGACCCCTGGCTAGGCCTGATATTCCTTTTTATTTTTTTTAATGTTGAAATAAAATTTTAATAGATAAGAATTCTTATTACACCGGAGTACAATAAAATAGACCATGACCTCAAGACGTTCCAGGAGAGAGAAAAACAAAAGGGAAATTCATTTGAAGTATACAACTATCACCTTGAAAGACAAAAAACAAATTTTCAGTTGGGCAGTTAATTTAATAAGAAAAAAACAGAAGACAAAACAAACCAAACCCCCCACCCCCAAATCAGTGAAGATACTGCATTTATCGTATTGGAGAGAAGGAAAAATGAAGACTCTCAATATAAATACTAGAGGGATGAAAATAAGAACCAGATTATACCTTCAAATAAAGAAACTTTTCCAGTGAAGCATATTTAAGCTGGTTTATGCCATCAGTAAAGACTTAATCATATGTACTTCAAGTGTTCTAGGCATAGGGAATACAGTTACAAACAAAACAAACGAAATCTCTGCTCTTAGGGAGTTTAAATTCTTGGACAGAGTGGGTGGAGACAGATCATATATGCTGTCTAGAAGAAACCTAATTTACAGATAAAAGCAAAGTAGGTAGGTTAAAAGTAAATGATCAAAAAAGATATACAATGCAAACACTAAAAATAAATGATAAACAAAAACCCCAGCTATATTGGCAACACTAATATAAAAAATATGCTTCAGAACAAGGAATATTAGCAAAGATAAAGAGGGATGTTATATTTTGATAAAATGGTCAACTCACCAAGAAGGTATCTGCACCTAGCAATGGAGTTTTAAAATACATGTAGCAAATAGTGAAAGAACTAAAAGGAGAAGCAGACAAATTCACTATTATAGTTGGAATACATATCCCAGGTATTGATAGGAAGAGTACACAGAAAGTCAGTAAGAGTATAGAAGTCTTTTTTTTTTTTAAAAGATTTTATTTATTTATTTGAGAGAGAGAATGAGAGGGAGAGAGCATGAGAGGGGGGAGGGTCAGAGGGAGAAGCAGACTCCCTGCCGAGCAGGGAGCCCAATGCGGGACTCGATCCTGGGACTCGATCCTGGGACTCGATCCTGGGACTCCAGGATCATGACCTGAGCCAAAGGCAGTCGCTTAACCAACTGAGCCACCCAGGCGCCTAAGAGTATAGAAGTCTTGAACAACACCATCAACCAAATTGACTTAACTGGGATTTATAGAATACTCCATCCAGCAAGAACAGGATACATATTCTTTTCAATGGCATGTTGAACATTCACCACTCTAGATCATATTGTGGGCCATAATGTAAACTCTAAAAAATTTAAAACAATTGAAATTACACAAATTAAGTTTTCAAAGCATAATGGAGTTAAACAGAAAGATGTTTAGATGATCTTTAAAATATTTAGAAATTAAAGAACATATTTATCAAAATATGTTTTGTCAAAAACAAAATAAGGGAATTTAGAACTGAATGAAACTAAACATGCAAAATATAAAAATTTGTGGAACACAGCCAGAGATGTAGTTAGAGGGATATTTAGAGCATTAAGAAGAAAGACCTCAAATCAATGATCTAGGCTTCCTTTTTAAGAAATTAGAAAAAGAGAAGCAAATTATTTAAGTTTTGTTTATTTAAATAATCTCTACACTCCGCATGAGGCTCGAACTCATGACCCTGAGATCAAGAGTCATATGCTCTTCCAGCTGAGCCAGCCAGGTGCCCCAAGAGAAGCAAACTAAATCCAAATTATGCAGAAAGAAGGAAATGAAGAGCAAACTTCAGTAAAAATAAAAATAGAGAATACATAGAGATAGCCAAAGAAAGGAAAAGCTGGTTCTGTAAGAAGAGCAACTAAAATGGATACATTTCTAACTAGACTGACTATGGGAAAAAAAGAATACACAAACTACCAATACCAGGAATGAGGTGACATATTTAGCAATTCTACGGTTATTAAACAGACCAAAAAAAAAAAAGGAATATTATAGACTTTATGCTCCAAAATTTGACAATTTAGGACAGGGGCCAGCATGTTATGGTTTCTGGGCTACATGAGCCCATGAGCTAAGAATTGTTTTTACATTTTTAAAAAGGTTGTTAAAAGGAGGAGAGGGGGAGGAAAGGAAGAAGAAAAGAACATGTGACAGAGAATATATATGACCTGCAAAGGCTTTAATATTTACTACTTGGTCTTTTACATAAAAAGTTTTCTGGCACCTGACTTAAATGAAATTAGACAAATTCTTTGAAAGACTCAAATTACCAGTGATTGCACAAAAAGAAATAGCCCAAATAGTCCTACTTGTATTAGGACAGGGTTCGTTTTAGGTAAGATGTGTGAGATTAAGTGAGGGTACCAAATTTGAGGAGGTACTTACTTTTGGGATCTCCTTAATTAAAGAAAGTGAATGTTTCTTAAGTGTTGTGCCACTCTGGAAAACAGTTTGTCAATTTCCTATAGAGTTAAATATATATTTACAGTATTATCCTGTAATATTACTCCTATGTATTTACCCAAAAGAAATGAAAACAAATGCTCATACTAAATGTATATATGAGTGTTTATCATAGCTCTGTTCATAATCACCAAAACAACCCAAATGTTAAAAAACTGGTGAACGGACAAATTGTGTTACAGCTATTCAGTGGAATACTACTGAGTGATAAAAAGGAATGCACTACTGTTTCATGCCAAGTGTATGAATCTCATATAGATTATCCAAAGTGGAAGAAGTCAGATTCTTTCTGCATACTGCATGATTTCATTTTTGTAATTTTTTTTTAAAGATTTTACTTATTTATTTGGCAGAGAGAGACACAGTGAGAGAGGGAACACAAGGAGGGGGAGTGGGAGAGGGAGAAGCAGGCTCTCTGGTGAGCAGGGAGCCCGATGCGGGGCTTGATCCCAGAACCCTGGGATCGTGACCTGAGCCGAAGGCAGATGCTTAACGACTGAGCCACCCAGGTGCCCCTGCAATGTTTTGATAATAGCGAAATTAATAAGGATAGAAACACAGAGCCACAGAAACACAGTAGGGATTTGATTACAAAGAGGCAAGGGAAAATTTTGAGGGGTGATGAAATTATCCTATACTGGGATTGTAGTGGTCATTACACAACTGAATATGTTCATCTAAACACACAGAATTATTTATTAAAAAGGGTTAATTCTGCTATATATAAATTATAACAATTCAAAGAAAGAAAAAATGAGTGGGGAAGTTTTTATGAACATGTAGAGAATTTCTAGAATATATGAAAAGTGAAAAAAAAGCACAAAGTGCAAAAGAAAACCTAAAATATGTTAATTTTGGGGTAAAAGAAAGCAAAATAAGAAAATAAATAAGAATATAGAAGAGTTGAATGACACTAGTAACCAAATGATTCAATTGATATTTTAGAGTATTCTGTCGAGCATGAGCAGAATACACACATTCAAGTATACCCAGAACATTCACTGTGATAAACCATATTGTTGTCTGTGAAACAAGTCATAAATTTTAACAATTTGAATCACAGGAAGTATGCTTTCTGACTATAACAGAATTAAATTAGAAATCAATAACAGAAAGATATGTGGAAAATCCCCAAATATTTGGAAATTAAATTAGTGAAGGAATTTAGGGGAAGTAATGTCAAACGCATTTCCAAATCTATGTACTAGTGATCAGCTAAATTTCCAGGCCTAGAAGGTGGTGCTTGCATGTAAAATTTCTTTGTTAAAATGAAATCTCCCAAAGTAAAAAAATTATGCATAGAAAAAAGAGTAGAAGGAAATACATGGAAATTTAGAAATGAAGATTTGTTTGGGTGATAGAGGTGTAGGTTAATTTTTCTACATCTGAGTTTTCCAAATTGTTTTTAGATAAAGGTTGTATATTTAATTTTTTAAAAATTTTTATTTATTTGAGAGAGAGAGCATGAGTGGGGGGACGGGGGCGGGCAGAGGGAGAGGGAGAATCAGACTCCCTGCTGAGCAGGGAGCCCGATATGGGGCTTGATCCCAGGACCCTGAGATCATGACCTGAGCCGAAGGCAGACACTTAACTGACTGAGCCACCCAGGTGCCCCAGGTTATATTTTTTAATCTTGAAAAGCATTACACACAAAAGTCTGAGGTAATCAAAGAACTTGTTAACAGCTCTCAGCTGGAGAGTTACCTCCTCCATGAAGCTTTCCTCTACTTTCCTAGCTGGCTTCATGCCCTTTCTCTGCATACCACCATGACCCAAGGTGGCCTCTGTCTTAGCCTTTCACCTGTTTTATAATCATCTGTGTCTGTGTCTCTCTCTTCACAGTCTGGACTCCTTGAGGCAAAGATTGTTTCTGGGCACAGAGTAAGCATTAGTTTACCAGATGAATGAAAGAATGTTAAATATACCATTTAACATTAGATATAACATCTATATTCCCTAGACCATAGATACACCATAGATTAGGTTGGATTACCATCCCTCTTACATCAATAAACAGGAAATGTGTGGGGAATTCTGTGAAATAGGACTTTGGAATGGAACCAGAGGTGCGGCTGCTGGATGTTGGTCACAGAGGCCAGACACTATGTCAAAACCAAGCTTAACCTATCCCATAACAACCAGCCAGTGACTAATTTGATCTTAAAACAAGGGATGTTGGAGGCTTGAGCCATGGACATTGATAAGTTATAGAGGGTTCCTACAAAGATAATACCAAGATGGCTTGGAGCCTAAAGGAAGTTTCTTTGGGGGTACAACATTAAGAACTGCCTTTCCCATTCGGGATACCAGAGCCCTAACTGTTCCTAAGCAGGGGCACAGAGGAAGTTCAGCCAAGGCTGATGCCCCTGAAGGTGCAAGCTGGGTCCGTGCTAAGAAAGATGAGTGCGAGTTCTGGAGGGGAAGAATAGGGGATGGAAGAGCTGGCCTAGAATGGAAAATAATTCAAGCATTAGGAGGCCCTTCCAGAGCCCTCTGGCCAATGTACCGCTGTGTTATTTTAATGCTGTGTGGCCAAAACTTTGCTCCATCACAGGAGACCCACACGCTGCGCATCACCAGCACTGCACAGAGCTCAGCGACAGTTATCCTGGGCGAAACTGCAGCTGGATGCCAACTCTACACTGCAAATTTGCTGTGTGTCACCTTCAGGTTTTCCTTTCCACATCTAACAGATAACAAGTAAAGACTGGCAGGGATCTGTCTCTTATCTTTGGTACTCTTCTGAGTTTACACCTGAGTCCTGTATGCTATTGTGTGTACCCAGATTTACGTAGAAATGTTAAAACAGCATCTGGAAAAGCAAATAACTGTTTGAAGTCTGTGCAGAAGGCACCAGATGGAAGCTTATAAGGTTCTTGCTCCCAAAAGCCGTGCATCTAAAACATCCGTATGATTTTAAAAAAATCATTCAGCAATCCTAGGCTTTGCTATTGATAAAGTGTACATGTGTAAGCATGCATCTGTGTGTTGGGGTGGTGGGCAGAATAATAGTCCCCAGAGTTGTTCATGCTCTAATCCTTGGACTCTGTAAATGTTACAAGGCAAAAGTGACTTTGCTGATGTGATTATGGGTATGGACCTTGAGACAGGGAGATTATCCAAATGGGCACGATCTAATCACATGAGTCCTTAAAAGGGGTAAACCTTTCCGATTGCAGTGGGAGAGACACAGCAACAGAAGTGTCAGAGAATGGGGAGGATTCAGTGCCCTGTTACTGGTCTGAGCTCTAGGGGGCTAAATGCATTGATGAGAGAAGCCTCTAGTGGCTAGGGACAGCCTGAGATGACAGCCAGCAAGGAAATGGGGACCTGAGACCAACAGCCACAGGGAATTGCATTCTGCCAAAGCCTGGATGAGCAAAGAAGTGGGTGGGTGCTTCCCTGGAGCCTCCAGAGAGGAATGCAGCTCTCCCAGCACCTTGGTTTTAGCCAGCAAGATCCATGTTGAAGGGCGCCTGGGTGGCTCAGTCGTTAAGCGTCTGCCTTCAGCTCAGGTCATGATCCCAGGGTCCTGGGATCGAGTCCCCACATCGGGCTCCCTGCCCCGCGGGAAGCCTGCTTCTCCCTCTCCCACTCTCCCTGCTTGTGTTCCTGCTCTCGCTGTCTCTCTCTCTGTCAAATAAATAAATAAAATCTTTAAAAAAAAAAAAAAGATCCATGTTGGATTTCTGATCCATAGAACTGTAAGGTAGTAAATTTATGTTGTTTTAAGTTTGTGGCAGTTTGTTCTACCAGCAATAGAAAACTAATACAGGCGGGCGCCTGGGTGGCTCAGTTGGTTAAGTGACTGCCTTTGGCTCAGGTCATGATCCTGGAGTCCCTGGATCGAGTCCCGCATCGGGCTCCCTGCTCGACAGGGGGTCTGCTTCTCCGCCTGACCCTCCTCCCTCTCATGCTCTCTGTCTCTCATTCTCTCTGTCTCAAATAAATAAATAAAATCTTAAAAAAAAAAAAGAAAAAGAAAACTAATACAGGCAAGACATCATACACTGCATGTATTTAAAAGGTGAAAGCTTCTGAACCAGTTTTCAAATCTGTGGGCCACAACCCATTAATCTGTGGGCTATAATAAGTATTAATTTTTTTTGAGGTGTCTTTATTATACCTCAGTAAAAAAAGAAAAAGAACAAAATATCACAGTGCATTTCACAGATTCTTATCCCAAAACTGTACCCATTGTGACAAATATTGACACCAATTGTGACAAATTAGTGAGGGAGACAGTACAAGGGGTGTAGTAGGTGGGCTGCAAATCATGTCTCCAGCTCTTGTTTACTGATATCACTTGATTCAGTAGTAAATGGCAATCCGTTTTACAATTATCAAAATGGAGGAGGTGGATTTGTAGAGTTTATTTTTAATATTATTGTAATTTACAGCTGTGAAATGAAGGAGAATTTTACCTGTAGGTAGTAAGTATGAGATTTCCCACTGAGTTAATCTATGAACATTCACGTAAGTTTCAACCAAGTATATGTATAGTGACTTTGTCCTTGAGGGTTCTGGGATGGAATAAATTTGTGAACAGGCATTAAACAAAGTTATTCCTAATTTTTAGCTATTGTATTGTTTACTTTCCAAACCCCTCCCCCCGGGTCGTATGAACATATGAATAGAATAATACTTGATATGAACTTTGTAATGGTTTTACATGATTGAATGTGCAAGTGCAAAGTACTGTTTCACGAACTATTTCTCAGTTTTGTAGATATGTTTATCAGTGCTAGGTCAGGATGTGAAATGTGCTACTGTGGTTGCAGTCTAAACACTGTTCTAGATTGGTTCATTAGAATGCAGTTGCTATGGATAAACCTTATATCATGATCAAACAATCTGTGGTATTGGGATTTTTGTTGTTGTTGTTGTTACAAGACTGCTTACAAAGACAAAATATTAAGAAAAAGAAAGAATTCCCAGTGAGTAGAGGTTTCGTTTTCAAGTATCTTTGAGATGCAGGCCTCAGGCTAGCATATGGGGTAGAGATTCCTCAGAAAGCACATAAAACAATCATGGAACTTCTCCCCTCCGAACCTCTATTTCTGATCAGGGTAACAAGGATACAATTTCTAGTTGCTGTCTTTACTCCCAGCAAGGGGATCCCTTGCCCATCCAACTTCAGGTCTGCCTCAGCTGGTGTCCCCAAGGCCACTCTACGTGCACTGGCATAGGGTCACACTTCTTTGTGGCTTTGGGTTGTGTAACAAATTACACCAAACACAGGGGCATTAAAAAAAAAAAAAAGGAACATTGTCTTACATAGTTTCTGCAAGTCAGGAATTGGAGAGTGGCTTAACAGGGGTGTTTCTGGCTTACGGTCTTTCACCAGGTCAGAGTTAAGATATGGGCAAGGATTGCAGTCATCTGACAACAGGAGGATCCAGTGCCAAGAGGCTGCAAAGCTGACGCTGGCTGTTGGTTGTAGGCCTCATTTCCTGCTCACGTAGATGTCTCCTTGGGGCTACTTGAGTCTCAACACCAACGTGGCAGTTGGCTTATCCCAGGGCGAGTGATGCCAGAGAAAGCAAGATGGAAATTGCAATGTCTTTTATGACTTAACCTCAAAAGACCTACTCCATAATTTCCACACTTTCCTACAGGTAATGCACGTCATCCATGTTTGCTATGGGAGGGGACCACTCAGGGTGTGAATACCAGGAGGCAAGAATCTTTGCAGGCCATTTCCAAACCTCCCCACAACCTCCTGAAGCAATCTGATATACAGAGTGGACTATTTTATTTTAGCAGAATAAAGACCTAAATTATAGTAACCAAGAGGTGATTATTCAAGTTTCTGCAAGAATATAATTGAAATCAGCCCAGGAGTGAGAGGATGAACCCATATTGAATTGAACCTATATTAAAAGAACAGTAAGAAATCATTATGACATGGAGACCCTATTGAAGAATCCTAAGACAGAGAAATGCTTAGAGAAAATCAGGACTTGGAAACTACCCCTCCCATTCCAAATGCCCAAAGTTTGGGTGATGATAGTTGGAAATTATACCTCCAGTTGCCGTGTGAAAATGCAAGTGATGACCCCTGACTGTTGTACATGCTCTACCTCTTGTACAGCCAGATGATGGAGGTGGTCTGGCCGAGATGGAGCAGGTGCAGTAAAGTCTCCCAAGGAACTATTAGTGTCTTCTCAGTTTGGGGACGGTTTAGCTGAGCCTCTTCCAAGAGGAGTGGGGAGGGAGTGGCAACGAAGAGAGTCAGTTCTGTGTCTGGAGGGCTTGCTCACTCAGGAGCATGAACATGACATGCATCCTACAGAGCTGGTGAGCACCAGGGTTGATCTTTGAGTCCTGAGAGATGGTACAGCTTGCTCATCCCAGAGCCATGATTACCCCAAAGGTCAGGCTTTATCTTTAGACCTAGTGGGCTATGTCTAGTCAGTCTGTGGAATTAGGACTTATTGGGGGAGAAAGTAAAGCTTGTTGGTACTTGTGGACCTCATTACCCACATGCTACGGACCTGCAAACCAGTCAAGCCATTGCTCCTGTCTCACGGGTGGGGACACATTTTAGCTGTTGCCTTTTGGACCTTCATCTGCATATTCTTTTGCCTCTTCTCCTTTTCCTCTACTTTGTTTGGCCACATATTTAAAATAAGTTTTTTAAAATTTATTTTTATTTTTATTTTAAGATTTTATTTATTTATTTGACAGAGAGAGACACAGTGAGAGAGGAAACACAAGCAGGGGGAGTGGGAGAGGGAGAAGCAGGCTTCCCACAGAGCAGGGAGCCTGATCCCAGGATCCTGGGATCATGACCTGAGCTGAAGGCAGATGCTTAATGGCTGAGCCACTCAGGCGCCCCTTAAAATATGTTTTGAAAATAAGTGTGTTTACTTTATTTATTTATTTATTTATTTATTTATTTATTTATTAAGATGTTATTTATTTATTTGACACAGAGAGAGATATCGAGAGCAGGAACACAAGCAGGGGAATTGGGAGAGGGAGAAGCAGGCTTCCCGCTGAGCAGGGAGCCCGATTTGGGACTCGATTTCAGGACCCTGGGATCATTACCTGAGCTGAAGGCAGACGCTTAACGACTGAGCCACCCAGGCGCCCTGTTTACCTTTTTTAGACGGGTAATGTCACATGTTTTAAATTTTAAAGGGTATAAGAGTGATATAAAAGGATATAGAGTGACAGTTTCTCTCCTATCCAGTGGTGGTACATGTTTACAACTTGCTTTCAAAAAATGTGGTCTCATGTAACAATATGTGTCAACTATACTTCAATTAAAAAAAACTATAAAAAGGAAAAAAAAGCAGCCTCTTTCTCTAGCAGGATAGCTTGGGCTTCTCTGTGGGGAGTTTGGACCCTGAGAGTGAAAGCAAAAGCAGAAACTGCCAGGCCTCTTAAGGTTTGGGCTTGGAAGTCCAGATTTAAGGGGTGAGGTGATAGACTCCACCTCTTGATGGAAGGAATGACAAAATCACATTGCAATAGGGAGGCATGATTCAGTGGAGGGCACACTGCATAGATCAGATGGCACCAGGTGTCCCTGTTGCCACAGCCCAGGGGCACAGGCCTGCTAAAGGACCGAGACCTCATCATAGGATTGCAGAATGGATTAGAGAATGCCTGCCCTCCCATCAACCTTACCACCACATCAACAAGGCTCCTGTATAATAATGTAGATTACAGCTGACAGAACTATAATGATCAGGCTCTATTTAAGAAGCAGTTTCTAGGGAAACCCAGATATAACAGAGGAGACAAAAACAAGGACACTAGAGGAAATGGAGGTCTCTGACATGTACAGCTATGGCAAACAGTAAACAGCCTAACTGCTGGCCAAAAACACAAAACTTCACACTGAGGCCTATTTACCTTAGTTCCTTTTACCCAGTACATCATATATGGGTTTTAAGCAAAATTCACAGGCACACAGGCAGAGATTTTGGAATTATGACAGTGAGATCTTTAAAGTAACTTTAACGAGCTAAGGGCTCTAATGGAAAAAGCGGACAATATACAAGAACTTCTCTCTGTGTCCTTGTAAGATAGAAGGGCAAGGGAGCTCTCCTGTTCTTTTTATAAGGGCACTAATCCCATTCATGAGCGCTCCACTCTCATGACCTAATCACCTCCCCAAAGCCCTACCTCTAAATACTATCACACTGAGGGTTACATTTTAACATATGGATTTTGGGAGGACACAAATATTCAGTGGTTGACAGGGTTTTGGGGGAGAAGTGTAGAGGTGAAGCATAGGGAATTATTTGAGTGGTGAAATTATTCTGTATGAAACTGAAAGGGTAGATACAAGCTTTTATGCATTTGTGAAAACCTGTAAAACTGTACAATGCTGAGTGAAACTTGATGTAAATTATGGACTTTAATTAATAACAATTTATCAATCTTATTTCCATGATTTGAATTTTGAGAGTCCTTTTTCTTTTTGCATTTAAAAAAAAATTTTTTTTTTAAGATTATTTATTTATTTATTTATTTGCGAGAGAGACAATGAGAGACAGAGAGCATGAGAGGGAGGATGGTCAGAGGGAGAAGCAGACTCCCCGCCGAGCAGGGAGACTGATGCGGGACTCGATCCTGGGACTCCAGGATCATGACCTGAGCCGAAGGCAGTCGCTTAACCAACTGAGCCACCCAGGTGCCCCTGTTTTTGCATTTTTTATTATGTTATGTTAATCACCATACACCAAAAATTGATGTAATGTTCCATGATTCATTGTTTGAGTATAACACCCAGTGCTCCATGCAGAATGTGCCCTCTTTAATACCCATCACCAGGCTAACCCATCTCCCACCCCCCTCCCCTCTAGAACCCTCAGTTTGTGTCTCAGAGTCCATAGTCTCTCATGGTTCGTGAGAGTCCTTTATATATTTTATACACAAGTGTTTTGTCAGATATGTGGTTTGAAATTATTCCCAATATTCCACTGTAGGGATATAACACTAATGCAAGATGTTAATGATAGGGCAAATTCTGTATTGGGTGTTGGGGTATGATGGGTATATGGAACTATATGTACTATCTGCTTAGTTATTCTGTAAAATTAAAACTGTACTAACAATAAAGTCTGTTAATTATTTTTGAAAGTCTGAGTCTCATTTTTCTCATTTTACAATGAGGAGAGAGGAGTAAGTTACTTCTTATATTTTTTCCATCTTTAACATTTAGGATTTCCCCCTTCTAAATAAAATTTATTTAGAGCAGTTTTAGATTCACAGCAAAATAGAGCAGGGAGTAGAGAGTTCCAGTATACCTCCTGTACTCACAGAAGCACAACTTCCACTAATCAATACCCACCGTGATACATTTGTTATAATTGATAAACTTACACTGATACATTCTTATCCCCTAAAGTCCGCAGTTTACACCAGGGTTTACTCCTGGTATTGTACATTCTATAGGTTTGACAAATGTATGATTACATGTATTCATCCCTAGAATATCATACAGAATAGTTTTACTACCCTACAAGTCCTCTATGCTCCACCAATTTGTCCCTCCTTCTCCTTAACCCAAGGGACATCTTTGTGGAATGGTTCTGCATCTTAATTTTGGTGATTACACAAATCTACATTTGATAAAATGACAGAACTGTACACACAGATTGTATCCATGTCAATTTTCTGGTTTTGATATTGTGCTCCTAGTTATTTAAGATATCGTTGGGGGAACCTGGGTAAAAGGTAAACGGGACCTCACTGCACTATCTTTGCAACTTGTTGTGATTCTGTTATTATTTCAAAATAAAAAAAAATAAAAAAATAAAAAATCTGGTTTTGTTCAAATAAAACAGCACTGAATTTTCTGAGAAAGGTTTGGAAAAAGAGAAACCCAACTTTCTTAGAAGCTTTACGGTATCACGTAGTTGTATGTTATCACGAACCAAACGTTGTTCATAGCAGAAGACCAAGTTAAAACAAGTGAAAACCCAACTCCATAATGTGGTGAATTAAAAAACAACTCCCTTTTTTACAGAACATCACCTGAAGTGATTTAAAGAGGAGTAGAAAACACAATGGAAAGCTACTGGCACAAAAGCTCCCTCAAGAAATGAATTTTAAAACACTCATTTCCATTCCATATTTTAACTCCTTATGTTCCAGCAAAGAACAGAAAACCTAATAGCTACAGTTCTCCAGCACAGTGTAGACATACAGCTATTCGATTAAGAAAAGTGTTTTTAGTCCTTGTTCTGGCATTCTCAGGGGTAGGACTGTGTATGTCATATAACCAAAAGTCTGTCAAACTTTTACACTAAAAAGTGTAAAGTACTTAAAAAAGTACTTTCAATGTATTTTGGGTTTTAGTTCACTTTGACTTAATTAAAAATATATACTCCAAAGAGGTATTCATTTGTGGGTGGGTAAAATGATCTGCCCTGTGTCACATATTCTGAAACAATTTTGCATAGTGTTTTATATTTGCCAAAAAAAAAAAAATCAAGGACAGAGTAGTCTTTGCACAGAAGTTGTCGCTGCCAGTATAAGCTAAAATCAGCTCATAATTTTTTTTTAAAGATTTATTTATTTGTCAGAGAGAGAGCGCGCACAAGCAGGGGGAGCAAGCAGAGGGAGAGGGAGAAGCAGGCTCCTTACTGAGCAAGGAGCCCTATGGGGGACTCGATCCCAGGACGCTGGGATCATGACTTGAGCCGAAGGCAGACGCTTTAACGACTGAGCCACCCAGGCGTCCCTCGTCTCATAAGATTTAAGGTCTCCCTTTCCCCAAAATTTAGGGGCTAAGATAAAGTCCAAGATGCTCAGAACATTAAGCAATTTTGTCCCCTTGTACAGCAATGCTTTTAATGTAAGGGTTTAAGGAAGTACACTCCGAAGTGCCCCACAGTCCAAGTCGGAAAGGAGGCTGAAACCCGCAGGCGGCTTCATCACCTGGTACGGTTTTTCGGTCTCAGCGGTCAGTCCTAGTCCCATTTCCTAGACTTTAAAGGTGCCGTCCTCCCCAACTACACTACACAGCGCGACCAAAGACGGAAGTTGGGCCTTCCTCCGATACAAGATGGCGACCATGCGACGCTCTACGCTGCCCCGACCGCGACTCGGCAGCCGGAAGTCCTCCGGCCCTCGCCATTAGGAAGCGGAAGTAAAAGGCTGTAGGTAGTTGGGCTATTGCTCTGCGAGACCGGCTTGTGAGGGGAGCCGCGGGAAAGGCGCGTGTCGGCCGCTCACTGGCGCAGCCGCTGCCGCCACCGTCACCGCCCCGCCCCGCCCCAGCGTTCTCGCTGGCATCGTCGCGGACGAAGCGCGGTCCCAGCATGGGCAGGAAGGGGGACGCGGGCGGCGCGTGTGTCGCGGCTGCGCGGCCGTTGACAGGTACCCTGGCGTGGCGTGGGGAGGTCTCGTGGACGGGCAGAGGGTCTGGGACGCGAGGCGACCCCGTGCCCCGGTCACCTTGAGCTTCCGCTTCTTCCCTGACTCAGTTTCCCCTTCCGTGCCCCAGTCCTGTCCCTATATGCGAGTCCCGCAAGTTGCCCTCAGTGGTCTTCTGGGCAAGGTATCGCTTCAGCGAGAGTGGCCGCGGGCTCTCTTTAGCGGTCTTGAGCCTTCATTGAAGAGCTTTGAGACCCGTGTGCCCAAGTGCAGAGGAGGTGGGGGAACTGCCCTAACCTGAATTTAGACCAAACCTGACCCTAAGTAGATTGAGAACCAGCAGTTTGCAGGACTCTGATTGGAGAACGACGTGATCTTTTTATAGATTTCTATTTTCCCTAAAATGAATTCGCGTGATGCATATTGGTTGCCGTTTTCATTTAAATACGAGGATCTGTTGGCTGGATAAGATCGGATGATCCGGTTTCACTTTTTGTGGGACCTGCCAGAAGAATAAAATCTGCGTACATCGCCAATAAGTTATGGATGTGAACTATTCTTCGTTGGCCAAAATCACTAGATTGTTTTGCATTTCTTGCCAGATTTGAGGACTAGCATATTTTGTTCATTTGAAGTCCGGAGGTCTTATACCTTACTGTGTTACACTATCTTGGAAACATTCATTGTGCACTTGCCAGCCAGTTTTAGTGTGATATTTGAAGACACTTAAAATAGTTACTTAACACCACAAAATTTGGGATGATTGTAGCTTTTCCACTTGGCTTGCTTTTGATAAACTTAGTTGATACTTTTTTTTAAAAGATTTTATTTATTTTTACAGACAGAGTAGGGGGAGGGGCAAAGGGAGAGGGAAAGAGAATCTCAAGCAGGTTCTGTGCTGAGCCTGAAGGGGGGGGAGGCTTGATCTGTCGACCCTGAGATCATGACCTGAGGGGAAATCAAGAGTCTGAGCTTGACCACTGAACCACCTAGGTGCCCCGACACTCATTTTAATAAAGGAAATAAACATTGCTTAGTACAGTAGCATGACAACTTTATAGCCCACGTTTAACTTGAGGGGAAGAACTTGAACTATGTAGAAAATTCTGTTAGGTCTTCCCTCAGTTACCTGTGATCATTTTCATATCAGATGTGTAGTAACTACTATTATAAAAATTTAGATTTATGTGGCTCACAGCAAATGGACTTGCTAATAGGTATAAATGCATATTAAGTTTAATTATTTGGGAAGTAAATTTATTTCTCAGGAAGGGTCCTTCCTAATATTTTTCCTCACTGTTCTGTATGTGGAAGCTCAGATGGCTGTAAACTTGCAGGGTGCAAGTTGGTTTTTTAAGAGTTTGTCAGCTATTATCTTCAGTTTAGAAATGGAAAAAGAAGGAGTTGGTGATTTAGAATTTTATGCCTCTTCTGTTTTCCAAAAAGTGAAAAGTGTTTTGGCATAATACAATTTTTATTAATATTTCCAATATCTTACTGTAGATCAATGAATAGGAGATAGTCATTAATTTAAACTAAGGAAAATGGGCCACAGACTAGATCTTACAGATAATACATTTGGGCCTAGGACTTACAGAATGTTTTTAATTTACCCACCATGCCGCAAGCATTGTGCCTATGATCATGCAATGCCACATTGTAGATTCTGACAGCTATTATTTCTCACAGTATTCATATTTACTTAAATTACAACATTTAAGGACCACTAGGATCAGAGTGATAAGATTCTCATAAAATGAAGACATTCTGAAACAAATGGCCACTTCAGTGAAGTTCTTACTTCTTCTCTAAAACAGTCTTTTCCTGTAGTTTAGCCTGTGGCATCAAGGATGTGGGGTCTAGGTAGGAAAGCTCTTCTTTAATGTCCACTTTTCTCTGTCATCTCCAGTGGTGCTACACCTTGCCCCAAGAACTCTCTCTCTCTTTTAAAATAGTTCAAGGGGATCTCTGGGTGAGTCTTGGTGCATAGTTTTCATTTTAACCCTTCTTAAGTCCTAGGCTTTTTGTAGCATCTTTCCTCTTGGTGTCACACTCCTTTCTTTCTCTTTGCTTTCATTCTTCCCTTAATGAATGAAGCATGTATTTGTTTATTTCATTTGGAGCACCTCCTGTGTTCCAGGCATTATGCTAAGCATATGGCCGGGACAGACAAAACTCCCTGCTCTTGAGGAGCTCACATTCTGTCCCCGAAGCGAGCCTGAATACAGATCTGTCAGGCTAGTTGGTCAATTCACTTTGGTCCCAACTTCAGGCTGTCATGCTTGGTTTCATGTTGAATCTGTGCCTTCCTCAGTCATCTATATCCCAAGGACTCTGCCCCTAGGAAGTCCCTGGACTTGCCTTGGTTCTCACAAGAAAGCTCTTTGCTCAGTCAGGGTCAGCACAGTATGAATTCTTATCCTTCCAAACCAGACAACCAGGGGGATAGCATAGTATTGTGGAACTTAAAAACAGGCAGATGTGGGTTCCAAGCATTGCTATTTATTAGTCAGGCAAGTTCCTCAGCCTCTCTGAGCTTCCATTTTCTTATTTTTAAAGTGAGAGTGATAGTGTTTCAGCCATTATGCCATATAGTTATAGAATATCTGCTGTTTGCCAGGTACTGTGCTATTTGCTGTGATGAACAAAGTAGATATGGCTGCCACACTTCTCCTGGATAGTTGTGTGGAAGGACTAGATATCATGGTATATGCAAAGTACCTGACACCATGCTTGGCCCAGAGCAATTGCTCAGTAATGCTCATGTTTCCTGGGGGACCTCTTGTCACTCCCTGTTCCCCACTCTATGCATGCAGCCTGCTTGGGGTTACTGGCAGTGGTGTCCAGTTTCCAGTCCAGAATTACCACTTTTGGGATTATATGTCTAGGCCCCTTCAGGGCAAATTGTAAACAGAGCTGTAGTGCAGTACTGCTTGAACATAGTTCATATATTCTGTCTCCAGTTTAGAAGTTTCGTGACTTTTGGGGAGGATTTTTTTTCCCTAACCACAGAAAATGTATTTCCAAGACATTTTTTTGAGCCCATGTAATAACGATGATGCATTATTATTCTGTAATTTAGAAGGTGGTTTCTTATGAGAATGTCTTTTATTAGAACAATTAATTCTATATTTTCATGTTGCTTTTTCATTCTCAGTGTCCTGGTGTGGCAATTTTCATGTTGCTTTTTCATTCTCATAGTGTCCTGGTGTGGCACATAGTGGTACTCCTATTTCAGAGTCTGAGAGACCAAGGGCCAGAGAAGTTACTAGGGAACTTGCTTATGGTTAAACTGCTAGTAAGTAGCAAACGCAGTAATTTATCAGAAGTCCCTGACTCTGAAAGGTTCTCTCTTTTCGCTCACCAAGTTTTTCTATCATGCAGAGCAGGTTTCTGAGGCTATAGTTCAGGGGCCTGTAGGGGAGGGTGTCTAAGAGTTCTGGAGTGGTCTGAAGTTATATGTAAAAGTTTCGGTCCTTGCTTGCCCCTCTGTAGGAAATGTCAGTAACTTTTGCTTCACTCTGAAAGAGCCACCCTCCCCACCCCCCACCTCCCACCCCAGCCAGAAATCACTGCTATCGGGTTTCAGTGTCAGGGGTCTAGTTGGTTAGCCCTAGTCTTTTCAAATGTTGGTTATTTACTTATTTATTTATTTATACATGCTTATTTATAAATGGGATATTAATATTAATTAGCCAATTAAATCAATCAGTTAAGCTGGCAATGCCTGGACTAAAGTAACTTTTCTATTTGGTTTAATTTATTTTGCTTTTGACCATTTGTTTTTTAGAGATACTGTGTGTTATATGAAGCAGGATATTGGCACAAATGTTAATGCTTTTTGTAAAAAGAGGGTACTGACTGGTCCTCCAAACAATAGCTTTTCTAACCAGTATCTCAAGGAATTGGGGTGAGTCTGGGGTGAGCCTTACCAGACATTAGTATGCAGAAGCACAACTTTGTTTTGGTGTTTCCCACATATTCAGGTCCTCTTTGGGTTCCCATTCAAATGGGTGGAACTTAGATACTGACTTAAGATAGCCTGGGGGAAGTCTGATTAGGGTTCTATGAGGCAGTCTTCTGAGGTGAAAAATCAGGCCAAAGAAACCTGCAGCTGGAGGCCTTTTTCTGAAATGATCTGGACACCTCACTGTGCTTGAGGAGGTTGCTGCTGGGAGTTCAGGAGGCCTGCATTCGATGGCCATGCCAATTTACCAGTGACCCCAACTTCTTTATTTTGTAGATAGGGACCCATTGAGTTCTAACATTCTTCATTCAGAACTGGTATTTGCTATTTGCATTTATATTCAAGACCCATTGGTTAGCTCCCTGGGGCTGTGGTAACAAAGTATCAAATTGTGTGGCTTAGAGCAATGACAGTTTCTTTTCTTCCAGTTTTGGAGGCCAGACATTCTAAATCAAGGTGTCACAGGATCATGTTCCCTCTGGAATCTGTAGGGAGTCTTTCTTTGCCTCTTCCAGCATCTGCTAGCCCTAGGAGTTCTGTGGTTTGCAGTATAGTTCCAGTGTCTGCCTCCGTCTTTCCTGGCATTCTCCCTGTGTCTATTCACATGGTGTTCCCACTGCATGCCTGTCTCTCTGTCCACATTTTCCTTCTTTTGTAACACCAGTCTTACTGGATTAGGGCCCACCCTAATGACCTCATTTTAACTAGATTACCTCTGTTAAGACCCTGTTTCCAAATAAGTTCATATTTCGAGGTGCTGGGTTAGGACTTTTGGGAGGACACCATTTAATACCCATCATTTACATTTTCATCTGCCTCAGCTTTGTTTACTGTCATGCTTCGTAAACTTTGTGTGCAACCTGCTGTGCCACCAACTGACTTTTATACCTGTGCATAGTATAGGCGCCCCAGGAAATGAAATGGAATCTTTGTAGGAAAGAGTGTATGATCTATACTCCTTTAATTATGTATCAGTCACTCAGCAAGTTGAAACCATGGCGATAGTAGGTGCTGTTAAATTTTAGAAGCATTTCCATTTCTGTAATTTTCATGTTATTTTGTGTCTCTAAGTATCAAGACTCAGGTTTAAACATTTCTTTGTAGCAAAACCTTTTTCTTTTTTTTTTTCCCTTTTTAGGGGTTTGCTATAAAATGGGACTTCTGATTATATTCACTGGACTATGGCTGTTTTCCTCAGTAAAGGCAGATTCAAAAGCCATTACAACCTCTCTTACGACAAAATGGTTTTCCACTCCGTTGTTGTTAGAAGTCAGGTAAGAAGACATCTTTTTTTCCTTTAATGTGTTTGAGTAAAAATGTGGGATCTGCTAGTGAGTATTCAGGAGCTTTTTTAGGCAGCGAGATTATCATCACATGCATTTAGTCAGCGCCTCTTTCAGTGTGCATTGTGCTGTGTGCTAGTCAGAGGCTGTTAGAACCACAGAATCTGTCAGTAGGATAGGATAATATTGATTCATAGAGATACTTAGGGACTTCTTTGGACAAATATATTGAACTGGTTAAACTATCTTCCAAGAAAGGTGTACATGTGGTAATAAAGGAAGAGAAAGTTGTACTTAAAGGAATTTTTCTATTTATTTGAAAAAGGTTTTAAGAGATGTTTAATAAAAGAGAAAGAAGAGAGTTTGGCAAGATGGGGGGAAAGAGGGCCTGCTCCTTCTAAGAAGTTGGAAGAAGATCTTGAGATACAAGAACGCAGAGGGGAGTCCGAGGACAAGGCTAGATTTTATCTAAGATTTACATGTTCCACATTTTAACATCTCCAAAATTAAGATGCATTTTAATACAATCAAGATGTTATCTTACAGTTAAAATCAGTAACATTTTCCTTTTTAGTGTTTCATAAAAATGATATGTCTTAAAATTGACAGTGTCTTAAAATCTATAAAATACAATATAGTCAATGATTTCTTGGGAAATTTTGTATTCCAAGTGTATTTTTTAGTTAGTGTTTATAATATAAATAACCAGATACCTCTCTTTTAGTCAGTTTTTTGTTTATAGAGGGAAACTTATTTTTATTGTATCTGAAATAATATATAGCTAGGACTTGTAGAGAATCTCCTAAAACATAAATTTAGGTAGATTGAATGGCAAGCAGTTGGTAAATCTCAGAATTTGATAGTGCTAGAAATTTGAACTGTTGCATTACTTCAGTTAACCTTGGTCTGTCTTTGTACTCTTCAACTTAGAATTTTGTCTTCTGATATTTCCTCCTTCATCCCTAGAAAAATGTGAATGAAGAGTTTTTGTTGTGGTGATTGTGTTTATGAATAGTTGCATCTCCTAAGGAAACAGCTTCATTTGGTATTGATAAGAAGACTAGTGGGAAAGTGGGACTTTTAGGATCTGATTTTAGCTTGCTGAGGAGCCTCATGGACTTTCTTTTGATTAGACTTAACCTTGTATCGCTCCTCTGTGCCTCCCTTTTCTCAACAATAAAATGGCCAAAAGAAAAAATTCCTACTGCATTTATTTCATAGCAGTGTTATAATTTGATAAATGGTTTGAGCTCTTCCAGTGTCAGAACTTTATTAGATAGAGAGGGCACTTATAAAAGTGAAGTGACCGAAGGTTGAGATCTATGCTGCCTCTATTAGCTGACCTTCCCACCACCCCACCTTATTTTGGCTGATTTGTCTGGTGTAAATCTAAGTGTTTGAGGTTTACTATATTTTTTAAATAATTTTGTGCAATTAAACTGTAACATGTTTTATAATACTTCGCTTGACATTCTTTACTGAGTTCTACTCAGTTACTCTCACACTAATTTTTTGTTTTGTACATTGTCTTAAGATTTTTATGGCATATACTTATGGGACTTTTGAAAAAGCATGTTAAAACTGTCAGCCTTAATTAACCCATTTTTTTCAGTTTCTTTGATCTCTGTGAAGTGAATAATACATACTGCTTCCTCCACCAACTTTTCCTTTCACAAACATTGCCCCTTTTCATGATTTCCTGGCCATTTGCCATTTTGGTTGACTATTTTTAGTCCTCTTCTGTGGCTATTTGCAGACATTTTGCCAGGGTAATGGCAGTCTAGGCAACTCAGAAATAAGTTGCGCATATTAGAAATCCTTGATATTTCCCTACAGAAGTAGCTGAGGCCACTATTCTTCCCTCCAGGTCCATGGCAGACATGGATGGCAGATCACAGCATTGTCCATCTGAGTGAGGGTGAGGGGACAGAATATATCTCTACACATTGAGGCATGCAGCTACCACAGATACTTTACCTTCCCTGTATCTAGCCCTTAGGGACTAAAAATATTCCCATGTATATTTTTAGATTAGGCCTGATCCTAATGAAGCAGTTGTAGCTTTCTGGTTGTTCATGAAGTGATATATATTTAATTGAAGTAGAACACTGAATATGTTTTGAACAGCCGTAGTTACTAACAGAAATCTTGTATAAATAAAGCTACTGTTGTTAAAATGGAAACCAATAATCATTTATTGAGTACTAGATACTATAGTGGCCCAAGAATGCAGAATGATAGAGATATAAATCAAATAGATTTGATTTTGCATTCCAGATTTTTCATTTGCTAACTCTGTGCTTAAGCAAATCAGTAACCTCTCTGAGTTACAGTTTCTTCATTCTAAAAATGGTTATAAATCAGGGTGGCTGTGAGGATTTAAGGGCGTGGGTGAATATACCAAGCATAGTGGCTGTTGCATAGTAAGCCCTCCTTAAATATTCATTTCCCTTCCCTTACTAGTTCTTTATGGAAGGAAGACCAATTCTGATCTCCAACAATAACTTTGGAAATCTAGAAAACAAGTTTGTTACCAGATTTATGCTATCTGGTGGACGTTCAGGTTGTTTATGTTTTTTTTTCTTCTGTCATAGACTAAAAACTTTTTATTGTGATCTTTCAAAACATTTGTAAGTGGAGAGAATGGTACATATAATGTGCTTTCCCTCTACCTGTCACTCAGTTTTGGCAATTATCAACTCAAGTCCAGTAACCCATAACTACCACCACCCTCCTCCCTTATCCTGCTGGAATATTTTAAAACAAATCCTAGACATCATATAATTTCATCCGAAAAACTGTAGATGTTGTACTCATGGAATAAGAATAAGAAGCTAAAAACAATTTAAAATGAAAAGCAAACAAAAATTATACTGTAAACAAATGGCAGCATTCCTTTTAATATTGTCTTGTATTGTTCTTACCTTCCTTGGATTAGTTCAGTGGATCTAGTCAATAATTTTCTTAAGACTGTTTGAAACTTAGATGTTGTAAGACTTATTTATGCAGTGGGAATGAAGAAGACAATATACTTCAAATTTTCCTGTAATTATATGAGGAGCATATATTTATTTGGAGATGACCTTTACAGGAAGGTCTTAGCTTCAGTGAATCCTCGTTTTCACCATTACAACCTTTGAGTGTATTATCCCTTCCCCCTCTTCCACAAGCTTATCTTGTGAATGCAGCTTTAATTCATGAATTTAGCGTTTATTTGCATATCATAATCTATTTGTCTTAGTATCTGTTTTCTTTTTTTTTTAATTTTTTTTTTTTTTAAGATTTTATTTATTTATTTGAGAGAGAGAGAATGAGAGACAGAGAGCATGAGAGGGAGGAGGGTCAGAGGGAGAAGCAGACTCCCTGCCGAGCAGGGAGCCCAATGCGGGACTCGATCCTGGGACTCCAGGATCATGACCTGAGCCGAAGGCAGTCGCTTAACCAACTGAGCCACCCAGGTGCCCCAGTATCTGTTTTCTTGATCATAAGCTATTATAGGGTTGGTATGATGTCTGTACTAGTTACTAGAAAGCCTAGAAGAATGCCACATTCAAGGAGGTACTAAATAATTTAATACATTGTGATAATGGGTATTTTCAGAAACCTGTTTTTAGAGAGGCTGTATTACCAGGAAATGTTTCTTATTTTTCCCATATTTCTGTGTCTAGCTGTGGAGTAGAGTGAGAGTTGTACACCCCAGTGTTGACAAGTAATGGGAAAGTCTTCCTTTGGCTAGGTAAGCTGAGATCCAGATCTGTAGTTTGCTTTAAGACAGTGAAAGATCACCACTACATTAGTATTTTGTCTCAGAGGAGAAGATAACCAATTTACATGAATCATTCAATCAATACACACATTTTCTTTTAGGGATTTTAGACTCTGGAATGAAGGGAAATTTAGAACGGCCATTATTTAGATCCGTAAAGTCAAGAAAAAATTAAGGTGGCGTTAAGTTCTAAGAACTTATTTTATTAAACTGAAATTTGGTGATCTTGAAAATTTGGATTTATGGATGTTAAAAGATTACAACATGCTTCCTTTAGTCTCCTAGAAATTTTTTTAGGGTTCACGGTTTCCTTGGGAGAACCTTAGGCAAAACATATTTTTTGTTCTTTGAAAGTTCTTTCAGAAAATAAGTGAGCAGAACTAGTACCAGAATTATCAGTTCTTAATTCTACTTCTACTACCAAAAGCATTTTCACAAAATGGGGTTTCATAAGCTTTATTTATATTGGGACTTCCCTCTTGTTACATTATTATTCCAGGTTTCTTATGGAATACCTATTAGGCTATTAATATGAATAAGTGAATAAGCTACTAAGGTAATTAGTTATTAATAGCCAATAAGCTAATAAGACTTGCTTATCATTAGAATATATATTATACATGCTTGTGTATAATATATATTATAAAAGCCAAACTCTGGACATTTGGAAGCTTAAAAATCTATTTTTACTCTTCTTTAGTAATGTAGCTTATATTAGAAGATTTTATTAAGTTGTTTTATTTCTGATATTTCCCCCCTTTTCTCCCAGTGAGTTTTTAGCAGAAGACAGTCAAGAGAAATTTTGGAATTTTGTAGAAGCCAGTCAAAATATTGGATCATCCGATCATCACGGTAAAATTGAAGCAAATGCTTCTTTGACTTTGGTATCTGGGAAAATATTAGAAAAAAATGGTCTCTTTCACAGTATTTGTGGCATGGCAATTAATGGAAAATGTTTTTATCTTTAATGACTAGAGTTGTGATGGTAGCCAGCAGAGCCAACACAAACTAATACTTTTGAAGCAGTTTATAACTTTGGCTATAAGTACTGCCTTTGATTTCTTCCCCCCCGCCTTGTTTTTGTTCTTTTGTGTTGTTTTATTAGAAGTGCTATGTGCATATTTTGTAGAAGTCAAATTCATTTAAAATTACTTAGTATTAAGTATTAACTTAATTACCATTGATTTTATTCCCTTTTTCTTTTGTTATGAACTAATTACACAACTCATCTGTTATGTTAGGTTCGGTATCGTTTATTAGTGCCATCCAAAATGTTTCCCGTTATGCCTGCCAGCCACCCACAACTTGAGTGTCAAGGTATCATATGAATGACAATGTCAACTGTATCACTTGTTTACAGTTTATAATGTGCATTCCCACTTTCTAGTTCAGTGTAAGCTTTGTAGCTGTTTGTAGTATAAACATAACTAGTCAAAGATGTGGATACACAGGTAGCTAAAACCTTGAATGTTACATTGACAGGCCTTGTTGAAGAGCAAATGTGTGAAAACAATGTGACTGCTATTAATATTTAACTGAATTGTTTTTTAACTTTTTGATTTTTATTAAAAATAATACAAATTTTAAAAGTCAAGTCTGAATTTTTTTGTGATATTAGTACATAAAGGTTTGAGCAAACATCTGTAGTTTGAGTTACATAATTTAGAGTCAACTGGAATTGTTTGTGTTATCGAAAAAAATCATTTTACTTTTAGTATACAATTTCATAAAACAAATTTATCGAAGTGGGTCTTATAATGAAATTTGAACTCTGACATTTGAAATGAAATTTCCTCAATATAAATGATAATATGTTCTTGGTTAAAGTTGGGGGTATGAATTCTTGGAAGTGATCATAAAAATATGTTAAATATTTTATTTGAAATGTTATTCATTGTCTCACCACCCAAAGGTATTGACCATTAACATTCTGGCAACATTTTAAGTATTTCTTTCTGATGTCTTTTTCTACTTAGAAGATGCTAAGGCATATAGAATCTTTTGTATTTTGCTTTTCAAAACGTTAGTTATATTCCTTAAAAACTTTTTTTGATACATAATATATGATTTACTAGTCAAGCTTATAAAATGCTTATACAGAAAAATCTTGTTCTCTCCCTGTCCCCGCTCCTGTTTCTTCCCTGCTTTTTATAACTATTTAAATTATTTTGTTTAGCCTTCAGTGGTTTTTTTTTTTTAACAACAAATACATCATATGTATTCTTATTTCTCATTCTTTCTTACAGTAAAAAAGATAGCTCGCTATATACAGTTGACCCTTGAATAACATGGGTTTGAACTTCATGGGTCGACTTATACTCAGATTTTTTTCTGTAAACACAGTATAGTACTTAAATGTATTTTCTCTTTATGATTTTCTTAATAACATATTCTTTAGCTTACTTTATTGTAAGAATACAGTATAAAATTGCATATAACCTACAAAATGTGTGTTAATTGACTTTTATGTTATCGGTATTGCTTCCTGTCACCTGTAGGCTATTAGTAGTTAAGTTTTTGGGGAGTCAAAGTTATACGTGGATTTTTGACTGCATGGGGCGGTTGATGCCCCTAAACCCTGGGTTGTTCAAGGGTCAACTGTACATTGTTTTGTACCTTGCGCTTCAATAATATATCCTGGGGATTTTTTGATACTGGTACGTGTATTTTTTTCCCCCTCAGATAGTTTGTTGCAATTTTTAAATGCTTCTTTCCAAACTACAATTTTGTTAATATCCTTTAATACTCTGTACTTCCTCATCACACTGCTCAGTTTTGCTGGGTTATTTGAGTAGGTAACAAACATATGGTAGGCACTGGGGATACAAAGATAAATACATTATAACTTCTGCCTATGGGGGCTCAAAAACTATTTGGGAAGAGGTAGATAGTGAGTAAATAATTTAGTAAATGATGTGATAAATGAAAGAGGTAAGGAGAAAAATATTATGGGACCAAAGAAAAGATGTACTTGGTCCAGTGAGGCATGGGGTAGGGATTGGGAGTGACTTTGCAGAGTAGGTGATGTCACAGCTGAATTCTTCTTGTGGAGGTAGGTAGGAGTTAGTCATCCAGGTAAGTGGGACAGTTACGGTCCAGGTAGAGGCAATAGTGTGAACAAAGGGAAGAAGAGAGGAAGAGTCCAATTACTTCCTGTACTCTAGAGAATTCTAAGCATTTGACAACAGTTCAAGATAGGATAGTGGTAAAATTTTGCCACGATATGCCTCTGTAACACGTAGCTTTATACTTTATGAACTATCTTATTTGGATATGTCTAGTTGTACATAATTATTTTGGATAATGTTCTTCTTTGACAGGTACTGATTATTCCTATTATCATGCAATATTAGAAGCTGCATTTCAGTTTCTGTCACCTCTACAGCAGAATTTGTTGAAATTTTGTCTGTCCCTTCATTCGTATTCAGCTACAATTCAAGCCTTCCAGCAGGTAAGTTCACTGCTTAGAGATAACAGTTTTTTTTAGGGGTTGTATAACGTGATGATTGGATATATTGCGATTGTCCTGGCATTGTGTTACAGAGCTATAACTTTTCTGATTGAAATTTCTGAGGATTTCTTTATAAATAGAAAGCAAAGCTGACATTAAATCTTCAGATCACAGGTTTTTTTTTTTTTAGTAAAAATCCATAATTTGCACTTATTTTCACTTAAGAAGAAAAGAATATCCACACAAAAATGAAACTACCAGACTTCATTTATACAACACAGTGTAGGAGGCATAGTCGTGTTAAACCAATTGACCGTGAATCTGATCACAGCCTGTAGATCTAAAAGCAGTTCACAGGAAATTCAGGGAATGGGAAATACGAAGCAATATCACAGGGGTAACAGGAAAATCTGGAATGTAGGAAAATTTGTAGTTTAAATGATCTGATTCCTTCAACAAATGTTATAAGGAAAGAAAGGAGGGAAGGAAGAATTCAAGAGAGACTTAAAGTATATGTCAACTTAATGCAATGTGTGAATCTTGTTGGATTTTGAGTTGAACAGACTCCCATAAAAAAAAAAAGATGAGAGAAGCGAAGATGAGCATACACCGATCATATATTTGATGTAAAAGAAATGTTAGTTTTAAAACCGCTATTTTATTATAAAATAAAACAGGCATAGAAAACCACTCACAAGAAATATGTAGTGTAATGAATTTTTGCAAAGGGAGCACTTGTAATTTTCTTTCAGGTCAAGAAATAGAACTTAGCCAGGCCCTTTGGCAGTCCGCCCTTCTTGTGCTCTGCTCTCATCACAGCTACCTTTCACCCTCCAATAGGAACTACTTTATCAACCTCTTTTAAAATGACTTGCTGCACTTCTTTATCATTATATTGCCTAAGAATGCATCTCCACACAATAGTTTAGTCTTGCTGAGTTACAAAAATTTTGATAATTTTTTTTGGTGGGGGGCGTTGAATTTACAGGTTCTTCTATCCCTTTCCTTTCCTTGAATAAATTTTTTCACAGTCTGTATTTTGTTGACCACATACTCAGGATGCAGTTCAACTTATTTTCTGTCCTCTGTTTCCTGCACATTGGCAGCTGATCCAGAGGCTCAATGAGAATTGTGTTTCATCCTTTTGGCAAGTGTAAAGGTAGTGCTCTGTTTCATGAGGAGATACCTAATGTCTTTCTTCTCTTTTTGATTTAGCAGTCATTACCGCTCTATGGTTAATCCATTAATTCTTTGGGGGTTGTGAAGTGGTGACGCTCATTTTTTTTGTTGTTGTACATATCCTCACCTGGTACTGTTCACATGGGGAAGGCAGAATACATAATTGATTCTTTCCTGCTATTTACCAGGTTTTTGAATGAGTTTGATTCACTAGCATCCTTTTACTTTAACCATTTAGTTTTTTGTTTCAACTCTTTTTTTATTGTGGGAAATGTAGACAAAGTAAGATTTATCGTCTTGGCCATTAATTTAAGTGTACAGTTCAGTGGTATTCAGGACATTCTTACTGTTGTGCAAGCATCACCACCATTCATCTTTAGAACTCCTTTTGTCTTGCAAACTGAAACTTTCTACTCCTCAAATAATAACTTCCTATCCCCCCTCCCCTCCCCCCCCATGCTTGGTAACCACAATTCTATTTTCTATCTCTGAGTTTGTCCATTTTAGATACCTCATTTAAGTGGAATCATAGTGTGTTTGTCCTTTTGTGTCTGGCTTAATTTCACATAGCATGATGTTTTTAAGGTTCATCTTTGTTGTAGCATGTATCAGAATTTAATTTCTTTTTATAATTGAATAATATTCCATTGGATGTATACAACATATTTGATTTATCCATTCATCTGTTGATGGGCATTTGGATTGTTTCTTCCTTTGGCTATTGTGAATAATGCTGCTTGGAACATTGGTTTATGACTGTCTGGTTGAGTCTCTGTTTTCAGTTTTTTTGGGTGTATACAGAAGAGTGTAATTCATGGATCATGTGGCAGTTCTGTGTTTAACATTTTAAGGAATTACCAAACTGTTTTCCACAGCAGCTGCACCATTTTACATTCCCACCAGTAATGTACCAGGATTTCACTTTTTCCACATACTTCCCAACACTTGTTATTTTCTTTGTTTTGATAATGGCTGTCCTCATGGGTAGGAAGTAGTGTCTTGTGGTTTTGATTTTCATTTCCGTAATGACCAGCGATGTGGAGCATCTTGTCATGTGTTTATTGGCTATCTGTGTATCTTCTTTGGAGATTGGTCCATTATTTGTCTTTACCCATTTTTCAGGTGGATTGTTTTTGTTGTTTTGTTGTTGTAATCATTTATCAGATATATACTTTTCAAATATTTTTTTCATGTTCTATAGGTTGCCTTTTCACTGTTGATAGTGTCCATTGATACACAGAATTTTTAATTTTGATGAAGTCTGTTTTATCTGTTTTTTCTTTTGTTGCCTGTGCTTTTGGTGTCATATCCAAGAAGTCATTACCAAATCCAATGTCATGAAGTTTTACCCCTATATTTTCTTCTAAGAGTTCTATGGTTACCATATTAGCTCTCAAGTTAGGTCTTTGATCCATTTTGAATTTATTTTTGTATATGGTATAGAGTAAGAGTCCATTTTCATTTTTGCCTGTAGATACCTATTTTCCCAGTATCGTTTGTTGAGAGACTGTCCTTTTTTCTATTGAATGGTCTTGGCACCCTTGTTGAAAATCAGTTGAGCATATATATGAGGGTTTACTTCTGGGCTCTTTATTCTACTCCATTGGTTGGTATGTCTTTACTTATGAAAGTACTATCTGTTTTGATTGCTGAGCTTTGTACTAACTTCAGAAAACAAAATATGAGTCTTCTACTGAGTTCTTTTGATGCAGTGCAAGTAGTCTTTGATTGCTTCCTTGCTATCTGGTATGGTAAGTAGTTTCAGATTTATCTTGTATATCTCTGACCTTAGATTTGAGATCAGCTCTTTCTCTAGGAGGTTCATTAAAATTTGTTTGTTTTCTTTTGGTGGGAATGATATTTTAAGAGCACTATCTAGGCATTAGGGATACTCATTGCAAATGGGTTGGTCTTTGTTCTTAGACCTTTTAAATGGGCAGAGGTAGGAGGTGACTATGTGCATATCTAAAGGCAAAATATATAAAGCTATGCAAAGATGAAATACTTCATGAGTTCATACTGATATTTCCAATTCAGATTCAGGACTACTTTGTTACATCTGTAGGTCTTTTCTTCCACACTGAGAATATTGGTTCTCAAGGTTGTAAGGGATGATAGAATTAGACTGTCTTGTGGTTTACTTGTTTGTTTTATCCACGTTACATACACAGTAACCTTAATAACAGTAGTCATACCGTTTCCACAATTACATTTTCTTTCTTTCTTTCTTTTCTTTTTTTTTTTTTAAGTGGCAGTAATTTTTAAGTCAGACTGACTGAGCCACTTCAGGTGCCCCCACAATTACATTTTCTATAAACAGTTAAAAATTTTTCTTTGGCCTAGTTATCCCCATTTTTAAAAATGAATATATTCTACCTAGAGCATAGATGTTTCGTATTATACTCTCCCCCTCAACCCTCATTTAGTCTTAGTTCTATAAATAATTTATATCTTTAATGCTCACAACCAGTCCTTTTGCTACATGTCTTTAGTTAGTTGGCTTTCCTGAGTCTTGCTTACTGGTAGATTCCTCAAGAGGGGCTCATAGGAACAATATTTCCTCAGTTTTGCATGTTTATATATGTTAGATACAAAGTCCTTGCTGTATATCTTCTTTCCTTGGCTAAAACGTATTTCATTTTCTTTTAGCATAAAATCTTGCAGAAAGTTGGATGATATCTTATATTCTTTCCCTTAAAGTCTCTTGGTCTTTTTGTCTAGAGGCCTGAAGGATTTTAAATTTTTCTTTAATATAGCTTACACTATATTCTAGTGAATTAAGACTTTGAAAAAATTGAAGAGTGATTGTTCTGGGTCAGTATTCTCAGGTATCCAGTTATGTTCTTATTAATACCGAGTTTCAGATCATTTTTTATTTCAAGAAAGTTTTCTTAAAAACTTACTATAGTTTGTTTTAGTCCCTTGTTTTGGAATTCGTATCATCTCTGTCTCTGTATGTTGAACTTTCTTTGCCCAGCTTCATTGTCACTTTCTCTGAATTCCTTTCTCTTTATTTCTTTTTGATTTTTAAATATTTCCTCCTTTCATCTTCTATTTCTCTCTTTTTTTTTTAAAGATTTTATTTATTTATCTGACAGAGAGAGAGAACAAGTAGGCAGAGAGACAGGCAGAGGGAGAGGGAGAAGCAGGCTGCCCGCTGAGCAGGGAGCCCGATGCGGGGCTCGATCCCAGGACCCTGGGATCATGACCTGAGCCGAAGGCAGACGCTTAACCGGCTGAGCCACCCAGGCGCCCCTTCTATTTCTCTTAAGTCATTACTTCTCATGTTTTTGTGCCCCTTCTAGTTTAGTCTTCATTTCTACAATGATTTCTCTTTTACAGATTCTTTTCTCTTGAGTCTTTCGCCTCACTTCTGAGTTTTTCTAATTCTGCCTTAGGTTCTTCTTTACATCTAGTATAATTTTCTTGATATATTTTAACTTGTTTGAAATAGTAGTTCACATTTCCATCTGTTTTTTGGCTGTGTTTTTCTGACATGGCTTTATTAGCTATGCTCTCCAGTATGGTAACCAGTAGCCATGCGTGACTATTTAAATTTAAATAAGTTAAGATTAAATGAAATAAAAAATTTAGCTCTTCAGTTCCATCAGCCAAATTTCAAATGTTTAATGGTCACAGGTGGCAAGTGGCTACCACATTGGACAGTATAGATGTAGAAGATTTCTCTTGTTGCCGAAATTTCTGTTGTACAGTCCTCATCTATAAAAATGAGGATGTTACTCTCTTCCTCCCCCTCCCTTTTCTTAGCATTGTGTGGGATTTGACATTGAGACTTTTCTGCTCCTTTTGATGTGAAATTGGTTTCCTTATCTTTTAAAGGTTGGCATGGCTCCCTCTTCTGTTGATTTTAGGTAGTGTTAAAAAATACGGTGGCTTAAAAAAATGGTGGTATGGTTTTTGAGATTTCCTTTATTCCCCTCCTGCACTTTCACTGGACTTTCTCTTTAGTTGTCTCTATATTTCTGCGCTCTCCAAGTTTTATTAGACCCTCAGCAGTTTCTTCTTACAGTGGGGTCCTGTCCTTGCAAGTCTCCTAGCCTGTGAGTTTTGAGAGTTCAGAGCAGCTAAACTGCCCTAAGCCCTTTAACCTTTTCATGGGCCTCCTTGTGCTCACCTAGTACTAGATTGAACAAATGCATTGGCCCACCATACTTTACAGTGAAAACCTGTTGGCTCTTTGGTTTTCTTGTTGTCAGGATCATCAGAATCTCTTATTAAACATCCCTCTGCTTCCTTCTCCATGGCATCTGATACCTGCAGGTCTTATGTCATAGGGATATTTTTTCCCATTCAGTTTGTTATATGTGTTCTATTGGCTATCTAGTTGCTCTGTTTTAATGAGGGAACTTGGGAAGATTGAAAGACTATATTGCCAGTTGCCATCTATGCAGGATTTTATTACTTTTTTTTTTTTTAAAGATTTTATTTATTTATTTGACAGAGAGAGAGACAGTGAGAGAGGGAACACAAGCAGGGGGAGTGGGAGAGGGAGAAGCAGGCTTCCTGCCGAGCAGGGAGCCCGATGCGGGGCTCGATCCCAGGACCCTGAGATCATGACCTGAGCCGAAGGCAGTCGCTTAACCAACTGAGCCACCCAGGCGCCCACAACATCTTAATATTAATATATTACATAAGTGACATCAGTGCACACAGCAGTACTTGTCACTCTATTCTTTCTTTTCCCATCTCATACTCACTCTTCTCAATATGCCTCCCATTAAAGTTGCAGCTTGACTTGTCTCATTATGCATTGGCATTTATGCATTTCACTTTAAACATAAACTCATGTCTCATTCAGCCTTTCCCTGGAATAGCTTACTATGCTTCGTAGATAATTTTATCTTCCATCTATGTTCCTTTTTAGATCCAGTTACTGTTTTAGATTCTATGTCATTCTTCCTATTTCAGAGAGGGGTTCCAAGTTAATTTGCATATTATATTTATTATATGGACTTAAAATACTTAATAGGGACTGTGTAGTTACACTTTGATGCTTAAAGTTGAAATTTGTAAGCTTAGTTTTCTTCAAGGTACATACTGTATTCCTTGGACATCTTTTGTTATTTTCTGAGATAGAATTTTAAAGTTCTGTTTTGGGGATGATATTAACACCTACCTGTTTGGGTGATATTGGGAGGAGCTAGATGAAATAATACATAAGAAACAATGATGCATAAAAACTCTTAAATCCTGTCACATCATGGGGGTTCAGTAGATGTTAATTTTTGCTTTTACTGATGTTATTTCATTGCCATCTAATTACCTATTTAGAGTATTCATTCACATCCTTACTCTTTGGTTAGAGATCATTACAAGAATGTCTTGTGTCTTAAATGGCAGATAGCAGCTGATGAGCCTCCACCAGAAGGATGTAATTCATTTTTCTCTGTGCATGGAAAGAAGACCTGTGATTTTGACACCCTTGAGACTCTTCTCCTCACAGCATCTGAAAGGTAGATTGTATGTTTCTTCATGTAAATGTCACGCATTGCATTATGCTTTCTTCTATATCAAATCTACCATCAGATTTTTCTTAACGGGTTTTATAGTCTGTAGGTACAGTTGCTTAGAGTATGGATTCTGGAGCCAGACTGACTAGATTTGAATCCCAGCTCCATTACTTAAAATAGTTTTGTAAACTTAGGCAAATTACTTAACCTTTCGTTCCCTATCTCATTTTGAAGTGGAGATAATAAGAGTACTTAATGTTACTGTTCTTATTTAGTAATGACTGAGAAATTACATAGGCTTTGTCATTAGCTTAGTAAAGAATACCTGTGTATTAAAGCCAGTGCCTGAAGTAATGATATTAATAATGATGATCTCTCAGAGTATTATTAGTTTCAGACAAAGGAGACTATTTAAAAGATAATTGCAAGCTTAATTTGAATATTAAATTGGTAATTAATGGGCTGGCTTTTTTGCTTAATGGTAGGTTTCCTGTGGTGGACAGATATAACAGGTGCCTCTTGCTGTCTGGCTGTGGCAGTAACTGCATTGTACCTTCTTAGAGATAACAGTGATCGTTCTGTGGTGTTGCTCTGCTGTACCAGAAGAGTGTTTTAGGCAGGGTAGTTCTTCTTTAGTAAGATTGTCTGCCCAGCACTTGTTCTCTGCTCACTAAATGGCATGAGGGCCTTTTACTCAGAATGACAACCAGAAAATGGGGTGCGTGTTCCAGCTATCTCCAGGTCCAGGAATGGACATTCGAAATGGCTTGCGTGGTAAAGTGCTGTTCCCTTGGAGTAAACATAATTGATTAAAAAAAACTCTTTCTTTAACTTGTTAAAACAATAATGTAGGGCTTCATAAAGAAAAGAGCGATGGTGTCTCCTCTTCTGAGAGATGGTAACTATTTTTAATGGTTTGTCATACTGTTTTAGACTTTTTTCTGTGGTTATAAATTTATACAGGTATGTAGATTTATTTTTACAAGAGGTTTCTTTCCATTAGTACATGTAGGTGTACCTCATTATTTTTAACGCGTGCAAAATAACTATGTAGGAATGTTCCATCGTTTTTTACTGATAGTTTTTAAAATTGTTTCCTATTTTTTTGTTTTTGTTATTATGGTAAGGTTATAGTGAACATCCGTATTTATATGTCTTTACTTTTGATGGAATAGTTTATTATAAAATAGTTTATTGTAAGAGGGAATGGCAGGTCATAAAGTCTGTGCAATAGGATCGATTAATATCTTTTTTTTTTTTGAGAGAGCGAGCGAGTGAGTCGAGAGGGACAGAAGGAGAGAGAAAACCCTAAGCAGGCTCCGCGTCCAACGCGGGGCTTAATCTCATGACCCCGAGATCACAACCTGAGCGGAACCAAGAATCAGACACCCACCTGACTGAGCCACCGAGGCCCCCAACATCTATTAATATCTTGATACCATTATTAGGGAATTTTTTGTGAGGGTGGAGTTATAAAATTCAGGAGGAAAACTTACATCATTTAGTAGGAAGATCATAGTAGTAAAAATACGGAGGAGGGAGATGCTGTGTTGGCATTTATGTGCTTAAAGCATCCTGTCTTTTCACATTATTTGTACTTATGTTTTCAGATAAAAGGATAATCTATTTAGGGGTGCCTGGGTGGCACAGTCATTTAAGCATCTGACTCTTGATGTAAGCTCAGGTCCTAATCTCAGGGTTGTGGGATTGAGCTCTGCGTTGGGCACTGTGCTCAGTGTGGAGTCTGCTTGAGATTCTCTCTCTCTGCCCCTCTCCCTGCTCATGTTCTCGTTCTCTCTAAAATATATAAAAATTTAAAAAAAAGAATAATCTATTTATATAGTAGAAAAACTTACTAAAGTTTTAGTATTGTGAAATGTGGATATGTTTCCTTTTTCTGGCTTTCATCCTTCTTTAGGAATTGGTAACAATTATGAATCAAAGCCTGCATTTTTATAGTTGGTATTTATATAATATACTTTTATTATTTTTGGTCATGAATAAGTAAGACTAATACCTAACAGTATTCTTACTAACTGAGAACTGTTTCAGATTTTGATATTCTTTGTATTAAGTTGCTTATAATCTTAAGTTATTGCTGCTGTAGCTAACTTGTACTGTTTTTAGTGTTTAAGAACTTTTTTAAGTTTAAAATTTTAAGGGGGGGTGGGTAGGAGGATGGGTGAAACAGATGGGGATTAAGGAGTGCACTTGTGATGAGCACCAGGTATTGTATGGGGGTGTTGAATCACTATATTGTATACCTCAAACTAATATAGCACTATATGTTAACTAAATAGAATTGAAATAAAAACTGAAAAAAAGTTTTAAGCTTTTAATATTTATTTTCAGACCCAAACCTTTATTGTTCAAAGGAGATCACAGATACCCCTCATCTAATCCTGAAAGCCCAGCGGTGATTTTCTACTCTGAGATTGGTTATGAGGAATTTTATAATTTCCACCGCCAGCTTATATCAAAAAGCAATGCAGGCAAAATCAATTATGTATTCAGACATTATATACTTGTAAGTATTGATTTATTTTAGCACTTTTATAAATGTTAATTTGCCCAGCATGATCTTAGCATGTAAGCTAATAATATTGCCCGTTTATAAAATTTTTTGAACTGCTTTTCATCATATCTGTTATTTGCACACAGGAGGTACTTTGCTTGCGTTTCTGAAGAAATATAAAACAATTATGCTTAAAAAATGGCTTAATAAAGTTTACATTGTATTTAAAAATGAACTACCTAAATTATATTTTCTAGATTTAATGTGATCAGCATACTGTGAAACTGATTTTTTTTTTTTTGAAACTGATTCTTGAATTCCATTCCTTTCAAACCTTTTTTTTCATTTTGGAATGTTTTCATTTGATGGAAAAGGGAGGATTTCTAAAGAGATAAAAGCAAGCAGAGTTGATTTAAAATTAAGTTTTTAAAATCTTTTGTAACATTTAGCATTTATATATATAGATATATATATGTATGTATGTAAACATATCAGCCTTTAAAGTTTCTGTGTCATAATAAGCTCAGTAAAATTGAGTGGTAAGTCCATACAAGTAAAATAAAATTTTTAAATGAAAATTTGTATGAAAAGAAATAGATTTTTTTTAATATCCAGTTTTTGGCAACTGCTCTCCTTCCCTCTGCTTTCCAGGCTTTATTGCTGTTACTAAAGATTAAAATATCTAAAGCGCCATCCTCATTCAGGATGGTGGTAAGCCTGTGACAGTTGGTCAGCCCAAACCCTACCTGAAGACATTTAAATTTCAATTAAAAATGAACACATAACACACATGGTCCCAACAAAGTACTTCAGGGTTTGAAACCTCATCAGTTTTTGTTTTTTTTTTAAAGATTTTATTTATTTATTTATTGGAGAGCGAGCGAGAGAGAAACAGCATGAGAGAGGAGAGGGTCAGAGGGAGAAGCAGGCTCCCCACTGAGCCGGGAGCCCGATGTGGGACTCGATCCCAGGACCCTGGGATCATGACCTGAGCCGAAGGCAGTCACTTAACCAACTGAGCCACCCAGGTGCCCGAAACCTCATCAGTTTTAAACCCTGCTATGTAGGCTCTGGAACTTCCTTTTCTTTTTCTCCATTTCTTCACATGGTTTGGCTACTTTTGCCCTGTCAGCTGTCCCTTCATCTGGTTTTGCTTCTACTTTGGAATTCCCATTCCCATACTTGTGGAGGATACCCAAAATCTAAAGGAGGCTGGGATTCCCATGGAAGTTTAAGTATATTTTGAGTGCATAATCCTGGGTGGTGGCTATGTGGCATTAACATCCTCATGTCCTGTACACTGTGACATGTAAAGAACCAGATAGTAATGGTGGAATACTTACTCTGCTTGCAGAATCCCAGGAAGGAGCCTGTTTACCTCTCTGGCTATGGTGTGGAGTTGGCAATTAAGAGCACTGAGTACAAGGCCAAGGATGATACTCAGGTGAAAGGTGAATTTGTAAATTAAGACCAATGTGTTTTCTTTTCCTTAAATGTGAGTGAAAGGGAATTTGTTTCCTTAATGCAAAATAATAGATTTAGGAGTATGATGAACCTGTGTTTGCATTCTGGTTCTGTTACCTCTGAGTTGGGTGATGTTAAGCAAATTCCGTAGGTCCTAAATTTTTTCTTTGTAAAGTGCAGATAATGGCATATGCCTCCTAAAGTATTTGTGAGGAGAAAATAAGATGTATAAGTAAAGAAGGTAGCACAGTGTTTTTGCACAAAAAGTTCAGTAATTGTAGCTGTTGTTATTGATGATATGTAGTTCACAAATAGCCATTGGTATGTGACCCAGTGTGAAATCTTAAAACTATCTTATACTTAATGAGTAATTTTGTGTTTTTTATTATTTTCTGCATTTGGAATAGTGTTTTTTTTTTGTTTTTTTTTCTTATGGATATACTTCCTATTGTGCTACTCTAGAGTTCTGAATTCATTATTTCAACCACAAGTTTTTTTTTTCTCCCAAAGATTTTATTTATTTGAGAGAGAGAGAGAGAGTAAGTGAGAGAATGAGCAGAGGGAGGGGCAGAGGGAGAGGAAGAAGCAGACTCCCTGCCAAGCAGGGAACCTGACATGGGGCTCCATCCCAGGACCCTGGAATCATGACCTGAGCCAAAGACAGATACTTAACCGACTGAGCCACCCAGGTGCCCTTAAACACAAGTTTTATGTGCAGTCTATTTCTTCCTTATGCGCTCATTTTAATGATTGTTTTGAGTAAATGGAGGATAGTCTAGTACTTCATTATTCTGTTCTCAATAATTATACTTAGGATTAAGTTGCTTAATTGCAGATTCTTCAGAATTTTGATACTGAAAAATCCACTGTTCATAATTTTAAGGGTATTAATTTTGAGCTTGTTAACATATAAAATTTTCCAAAGTGTAAGGAAAAAAATCCATTTTTACTTTCTCCAGAACACAGGATATATTGAAAAACACATTTACTCTGTTTGTTTAAAAAAAGACTCTGCAAAATGTTCGTTGAGGTATTCAGTGTTTTAAATGGTATTATAATTTAAGGTGTTTCTAATTTGCTTTCCATTATTCAAATTTTATGAAGTTAATAACATTTTAATTTCCCTTCTAAACAATTAGACATGTATTTGCTTGTGCTTTTATAGGAACTGAGGTAAACACCACAGTGATTGGTGAAAATGATCCCATTGATGAAGTTCAGGGGTTCCTCTTTGGAAAATTAAGGTATGGCATATTATTTTGGGAAATGCCCTTATTCTCTTAAAGCTCCAGGCTTCCTCCCATTAATAAGCATCATCTTTCTCATTACTGTCCGAGTTACAGATCTCTTAGTAGTACTTTATATATGTAATCTGATACGAAGCAATTACCACTTCACTTACTGTATAGTTTATGATCTCCAGGCATCCGAAGCACATTATTATTAAATGATATTAAGGTGGCCTGCCTAAGGCTTTAGTTGATTTCCGTTTCTGGGCCTTGCAGTTGATGACATAAAGTTACATTCCAGTTTTTGATTCACATAATAGGGATATCTAATTGTTTCACTCAATTTTTCTCAAGATAATAAAAAATATTTTAAGTGAGAGAGGTCATAGCTGTTTACTTAAGCTAAGCATAGCCTCAAACAGTACAAAAAAGGTACATTCAGTTGAAATATATTAGACTTTCCTTTATATGAAAGAGGACAAAAGATGTTTTCTTGAAGAAAATTTCATAGCCATTTTATGAAAGTATCATAGAAATTTATAGCTGAAAATTCTTCTTAGTTGTTATTTTAAATGTTGTAGTTATTTCTATTATGCCTTGATAATTGTTTAGAGTCCTGAATAGTTATTTTTCTATTATGCCTTGAAAATTGTTTAGAGCCCTGAATTCTGCTTTATCTGGAAATCTTAATTAGGACAGCCCCAGTAAGTTTTTTGGCTTTTGTGTTTTTGTTTGTTTGGGCTTTTTTTTGTTGTTGTTGGTAAAGGAATGGATCCTGAAGAAATATGTATAGGTCCAGTTCCATATACTTGAGCTTTAATATTTGGCCCAGTGCAATGACTTAATCAGGCTAACAGGTTAGCAGAGATGACTCAGTTCATGTTGAATTTCTGTGCACAAGTTCAGTTCATCCTATGCATATGCATGTTTCTTTGTGTTTAACATCAGTTTGGGCCTCATTAGTATGCAGTCAGAGTCCATTTTTATTGAACCCAGGTTTCCAGAATCTCTTTTCATATTCATGTTTTTTATGTTTGCTTTTTGGATAGCATTATGATTTTATGTATTTAGAGCACAAAGCTAGTATGTAGAGTATTGAAGACATTTTCTTTTGTGGACATTCAGAATAGTTATTTAGCTATCTAAAGTAATGGGACCATTTTCTGATATTTTTATCATGAAGAAGATTTTGTAGTAACTGATTGAAAATGAATTGGTTGGAAGGTGAAGAATCTGAGTAAATATTTTACTTTATGTGGCATTTAAGAAATTTTGAGTTTCTAGCATTTAAAGGAACAGAATTACTCTACCAGCCATCTGTTGTCTGATCTAAATGATACATATCTGCGTCTTATAACTTCTGTTTTACTAGCTTTAAATAGAATGTACTATATTTCAAGATAAAACTAAAGCAAACCCAATAATCTTGGTTAGCTTAAGTTGTATTATTCATGTGATTAAAGGATTTATGAGCATGTAGCTGAAAGAAATCCATTTTGGGACTGGCAGCGATATATTTCCAGTTTTATTTTAAGAAACTAGGAAGATTAGTAAAGTATGGAAAATAATAGAACACACATGTACTTAACACCCATAATTGATGGTTGTAATCATACTTGTTTTTTGGTTCCAAAGAACTTTTTTTTTTTAAGATTTTATTTATTTATTTGACAAAGAGAGACACGGTGAGAGAGGGAACACAAGCAGGGGGAGTGGGAGAGGGAGAAGCAGGCTTCCCGCTGAGCAGGGAGCCTGATGCGGGGCTCGATCCCAGGACCCTGGGATCATGACCTGAGCCGAAGGCAGACGCTCAACGACTGAACCACTCAGGCGCCCCTCCAAAGAACTCTTTATCAAGTTTTTTCCAACATACGCCTTCTTTTACTTAAAAAAAAAAAAAAAGAAAGGGTAAAACACTACAGGTAGAGTTGGGGTCCCCTTTCCCCCAATTTTCAGTCCCATTACCCCTCCCTGACACAGAGAATCACTATTGTAGTGATTCATTTTTTTAATCTGTAAATTTTATGGTTTTTAAAGTTGTAATTTTCTATATTAGCTTATTTTTTTTTTAAAAGATTTTATTTATTTGAGAGAACACGAGCAGGGGGAGGGGCAGAGGGAGAAGCAGACTCCGCACTGAGCAGGGAGCCTGATGCAGGGCTTGGATGCAGGTCTCCATCCCAGGACTCTGGAATCATGACCTGAGCTGAAGGCAGACACTTAACTGACTGAGCTGCCCAGGCGCCCCTATATTAGCTTATTTTTAAGAAAAATAATTATGCTTTAATATTTTTCTTATCTTGTAGGAATTTTCTTATTGCTAAGGGGAAAATTATGAAGATAAAATTGGAGCCATCTTCTAAGTGTGCTTTGAGAAGGAAAAGACAGGTTAATAAGACTGATTTTATGTTTCTTTTAGAGACCTGCACCCTGACCTGAAGGGGCAGTTGAAAGAACTCAGAAAACATCTTGTGGAAAGCACCAATGAAATGGCACCTTTAAAAGTTTGGCAGTTGCAAGGTAGTAAACATGTAGAGGAATCACTGGCCTACTTTTTGACTAAATTTTATGGTATTAAAAAAAATTTAGAATTTGAAATTAATGTTATCTATTTGCCAAATTCTGAAGGTACCACAGCTTTTCAATATAGAGTGATTAATTATGACTAATCAGAAAAGAAAGGAAGTCCTTTTGGAGATAGATAACACTATGCAGAAGTAGATATAAAAATGAGTGCCAGATCTTTATCTGTGTAAACAGATACATAAGTGGGTAATAGTACAAACATGTTTGTCTTAGTCTTTATGTTTATATATATGTTTCTTGAACAGTGTATCTGTTGAATGTTAAAGACATTAACATGGCAGGATATATTTTTGCTTTTCTGGTCCAAAGATCTAGTTATCACATTATTTTTTTTAACATAATTTACTAAAGTCTTTTGCTATACTTTGTGGGGACCTATGAAGTGCATAAAACCTGAAATTAAATCATGGGCACTCTCTGAAATGGTTACATTCTCAATTACCAAGAAAATTGTGAGAAAGAAATTTTTTTTCTTATTTCTCTTTGCATTAGATTAATGCACTTTAAATTGTATTTGACCTTGTTGCAGATCTCAGTTTCCAGACTGCTGCCCGAATCTTGGCTGCTCCTATTGAATTAGCTTTGGTAGTTATGAAGGATCTTAGTCAAAATTTTCCTACCAAAGCCAGGTAATAAAGAGTAAGGCTCTGACACATTTTTCTCTTTGACACATACATTAATTATCTTCATGTGTACATGCAAAATGAGGTGAGTAAAATATGAAAATGCTTAGAAAATTAAAGTTTTACTACCAGTACCATACCGCTAATCATGCTTCTTTTTGGGAAGGTGGCAATGCCATACACTGTGTGGTTGGAGAGACCCATCTAGCTTGTGTCCTTGGCTCTGCCACTTACTAGTTGCATGATGTTTGCAAATAAGCAACCTCTCTTTACCTCACTTCCTCAGCAGTAAAGTGGAAATAATGATACCTACCTGTCAGGATTGGATGAGTTAACAAAATCTGATGTCTGCAGATATAACTAATCTAGGGTCTGGCATGGACTATAATGTTTTGTTCCTGAAGAGTTTCATATATATCATCTTATTCAAACTTGATGAGGAAAATGAGTTCTAGAGGCTTTTTCATGGTGACACAGTAAGATTTTGAATGCAGCTTTTTTTTGATACTGCTTTCAGTTGTATAATGGTCCTCCACATCTTCTAAAAAATGATTTTAAAAGCCAAATTTTTAGAGACTAATGATTTAAATGGTTGCCAGTGTTTTTCTTGAATAACTGAACAAGGTGTTTTGACTTCTGATGTGAGATATTTTATAAATAAGTTTGTTTATTTGATTAGTCTTGGAAAATATTCCTTAGACTTATAAATCATAAAGTACATTCTCATTTAGCTCAGCAGGCTATTGAAGATATACATGTAGGATTACACCTCCACCAAAAGTGCTCAAATAGTATGAGCAGCCTGTCACCTTAATTTAACATTAGATTTTAGCCTGTGAACAGTAAAGATCATATATAGGAATGGAGTTACACATACTTAACCTAAGATCTTGGGGATAACTGCACTTGCTTTAAAATGCTGCTACTGCTGCTACTTTTCTGTGGCATCATATCTTGTAGTAAAATGAAAATATACGTACACCTGAATGGAGAAATGTATTTAATTATTTGTGAAGGTGAAGGTTTTTTTTTCATTTAGTTTTTTGTAGTGTATTGAGCAATGTGTTGTTTTATACATAAATATAGGGAAATTGAAGACATTTATATCAAATGTTAAACTAAACACTAATAACATTTTTATTTATTTAGAGCAATAACAAAAACAGCAGTGAGTTCGGAACTTAGAACCGAAGTGGAAGAGAATCAGAAGGTATTACCCAGTGAAAAATCACTATTTTCCTTTCTGTTTTGTATTGTATCTTTAAAGATGAGGAAATCTGAGTTACATCAATGACATTTAACAGTTTTACCTCCTTTTAGTAAAGATGGTGGTGTTTTATTTCTGTAATCGTTTTTTATATTTTTAATTTTATTTATTTATTTATTTATTTGAGAGAGAGAGAATGAGAGAGAGTACATGAGAGGGGGGAGGGTCAGAGGGAGAAGCAGGCTCCTCGCTGAGCAGGGAGCCCGATGCGGGACTCGATCCCGGGACTCCAGGATCATGACCTGAGCCGAAGGCAGTTGCTTAACCAACTGAGCCACCCAGGCGCCCTTTATATTTTTAATTTTTAATTAGGGTTGAATATGAATATAATTCAAACATCAGGGGTGCCTGGGTAGCTCAGTTGATTAGGTGTCCAACTCTTGATTTTGGCTCAGGTCATGATCTAGGAGTCCTGGGATCAAGCCCCGTGTCAGGCTCTGCACCAGGTGTGGAGTCTACTTGTCCCTCTTCCTCTGCTCCTCTCCTCACTCCTGCTTGCTTGTGTGTGTGCTCTCTCTCTCTCAAATAAATAAATAAAATCTTAAAAAAAAAAATCAGATGGTGCCACCACTTTGTTTAGATAAACAGCATCCTCCTAACATGACTTCCTCCCGTTTTGTCCCCCTTACTAGAAGTATCTGCTTTCAACACTAAGCTAATTGTTTTGATATTTATCCCCAGATTTCTAGCAAGTTTGAACTGGTACGGTGTTTTCCAATTTCAGCCTTATGTCTTGGCCTCCATTACAAGGATGAAGTTTAACTTTCTTTCACTGCCCCTCACCCCTATGTCTGCCATTACTCCATATTGGTACTTCCCTGTCTCTCCAATTTCTCTGTATATTTTTGTTGTGATTTCATCGATTTTTGTTCTGCTCCACTGTGGTCTGGTGGTTCTTTATTTAGGGCATACCAGTTATCCTGGGACCTTGCTTTAATCTCTTTTGTTGGATCTCCTATTCTTGGATTCCAGGTCTTCTTTGTTTTTGGTTTACTCCCGTATTTTGGTGTAGCACATTATTCTTCATGAGAAGAGTTGCATGTGAGGTAAATTTCAGACTCTGAGAAATCAAATTTCTGATTTCTGTTTTTTTTTTTAAAGATTAATTAATTTGAGAGAGAGAGAGAAAACACAAGCAGGGAGGCGGGGCAGAGGGAGAGGGAGAAGCAGTCTCTCCACTGAGCAGGGAGCCTGATGTGGGGCTCGATACCAGGACCCTGGGATCATGTCCTGAGCTGAAGGCAGACGCTTAACCGACAGCCACCCAGACATCCCTCCATTTCTGTTTTTATTGATATCTTGGCTGGGTATAGAATTCTAGATTGGAAGTCATTTAGAAGTTTTGTTACCGGACCAAAGTGGGTCTGCTCCTTCGTAAGTAATAAGACAGAGACTATACCAGGTAGAGTTGCCTTCAGAGGTCATCTTTATTTGTATAAATAGGGAGATCACAGGGAATAATTTCCAAAGCTATGACTGTTCCAATAGGGGTAAGCTGCCTCCTTTTATTAGGGTTTGGGATGACTATTCCCTAAACTGGGGACTTTAACATTATAACGAGGCTGAGGAAGGAGCACTTTCTGATTCATCTGCACAGGTGTCATCCATTATCCTCAAGTTTCTTTCTCTGTTCCAGCAATTTGTTAGTTTCTAAAAGATGAAATTGACAGACTGAACCTTTTAGGAGTTTCCTGAGTTCAGTAGGTCAGTCCTGAGTTCAGGGGGTCAAGGGTGACAGTTTGAAGGCATTGTTTCTTGGAATTTTGGTTTCTATTGTGGATATTGAGAAATCTGAACCCTTGGTAGGAGATCTGTTTTTTCTTTACAGAATCATTCAGGATCTTTTCTTCAGCCCTATAATCTGAAATGTCACAATGCTGTGCCTTTTAAGAATATCTCTGTACTGTTGGGTGAATGGTGGCCCCTCCAAATCTGGAAAACAATTTCCTTTAGTTTTGGGAAATTTGCTTGAATTATTTCTTTGCCTCATTCCCTCTGGTTTCTCTTTTTTGTTTTCCTGGAATTCTTCATTTTTAAGGTATTGCATCTCCTTGACTAGTTTGTCCTAATTAAAAAATACATTTTATTTCTTATTTTCCAGTTCTTTTATGTTTTATTTTTAAACTTTCTGGGAAAGATTTTCAACTCCTTTGTTGATATTTTTCCTTCAGTTTTCAAATCTTTAATTTCCAAGAGTTACTGTTCTTAGATTCCTCTTTTTATGGTGTTCTTTTATCTTTCTGAAGCTATCAGTGGTGCATGTGTATGTTTTCTTCTCTCTTTTTATTTAGTTATTTAAAAATTTCTATTTATTTATTTTGTTAATCACCATATATTACATCATTAGTTTTTGATGTAGTGTTCCATGATTCATTGTTTGTGCATAACACCCAGTGCTCCATGCAGAACGTGCCCTCTTTAATACCCATCACCAGGCTAACCCATCCTCCCACCCCCCTCCCCTCCCCTCTAGAACCCTCAGTTTGTTTTTCAGGGTCCATCGTCTCTCATGGTTTGTCTCCCCCTCCTATTCCCCCCCCTTCATTCTTCCCCTCCTGCTATCTTCTTCTTCTTTTTTTTTTCTTAACATATATTGCATTATTTGTTTCAGAGGTACAGGTCTGTGATTCAACAGTCTTGCACAATTCACAGCACTCACCGTAGCACTTACCCTCCCCAATGTCTATCACTCAGCCACCCCCCCACCCCCCCAACAACCCTCAGTTTTATTTATTTATTTTTAAGATTTTATTTATTTATTTGACAGAGAGAGACACAGTGAGAGAGGGAACACAAGCAGGGGGAGTGGAAGAGGGAGAAGCAGGCTTTCCCGCTGAGCAGGGAGCCCGATGCGGGGCTCGATCCCAGGACCCTGAGATCATGACCTGAGCCGAAGGCAGACACGTAAAGACTGAGCCACCCAGGCGCCCCTGTTTTCTTCTCTCTTGCACCATCTGTTTCCTCTTAAGTTGACTTTCTTTTTGTCTTGGTCTCTTGTCTTTAATGTTAGAGGCTTTCCTTACATGTTTGGTGAACCGCTGCTCATATTGAAGAGAATGAGGCAGTAAAGAGCTTGTGGGAAGCCTTAAGAATGAGGCTTTTGATTGTAGGCTCTCCTGGTATGACAATTTCCTAGTTCACCCCAGTTCACCCTCAGGTGTCAGTATCCTGATACCTTTCCTCTTGAGCTGTTCAGTCACCAGAAAAGGATCTTCTGATCTTCTTCCTGGAGGGTGAAGTCTGGCTGCCTGAGTAGAACTTACACCCAGTCCCCAGTTTTCAGTGAGGGGTCCCTGCCCTCAGTTGTGCTTCATTTCCCCAAGTTCCCAGATTCTCTCTTTCACTCTTTCCAGGAAATTTTCCTTCATTTTTCTGGAGTAGAGGGAGTCATGACAGCAGTCACCTTACTGTGTGAGCAGGGGAGTCTGAGGGCTCTTATCTTTAAAAAGCTGTCCATCAGAACTCATTTTCTAGCCTAGTGATTACCCCCTTATACATGTGTTCTTTGTGCTGTCAATTCTTGAGCCTTTTGAAGAGTTCCACAGGATAACTTGTGGTTTCTGTTGGCTTTTCCCACTGTTGGCCTGCCATTCAGCTTTCTCGGGGTTGCTAAGACAGTTGCTATTCATGCATTTCCTTTCCACCTTCCAAAATTAATTGCCCTTTTTCTTTTTTTGTTCTCTTTGTTGTTGTGGATTTATAACTTTATAAAAGTCCCTTTTTAAAAAACTGACATTTCAACAGAGTTTCAGGAGGGAAAAAAAGAAATGCTTGTGTTCAGTCTACTAACTTTACCCCAGATTTTTAAAACCTTTACATGTGAGATATTAATTACATAGATCTGAGGAATAAGTAAACCAAATTTATCTCAAATATTTACTAAGTTGAAGAAACCTTATTAACAGTTTTTATTTACTTTATTTTTGATTTCCAGAATAACAGTACCAATACTTAAGCCTTTTTCCCCGCAAGAGAACAAAACATTAAATTATATAGACTGTAGTATTTCCTGGATTCTTTTTTTTTTTTTATTAAATGTTTTGTTAAAGTATAAAATACAAAAATATACAACACGTGCAAAAATGTGCACAAATGCTCTATCTTTAGTGTGATGCATTTTCACAAAGTGAACTTTGCTCTCTTACCAGCACCCAGATCTTGAAATAGATAGGAGTCATGTTTAGCAGCTCAGAATCAGTGTTTCTTACAGTCAGAGGGTGTATAGCCTGGGTGTCAGTGGACATGGAGTTTTTCTTGCCCATGTAAGAAATTCCATTTCTGAATTGATGCAACTCTCCATTTTCCCCTTATTTTATCTGCAATTTAATCCTTGCAGGGCAAAGAAACAGAGGCTGTGGCTTCCTCATCATTTTATGCTTTACGCATGCAATACTGGACCTTAAAGTTTACTTGTCTTAGTCTGCTGACTCCTGGGAAATGAAAGGAGCTCAACAGTCCCTGTCCTTCTTGTTCCTGTGAGAACTAAGGGCTTAAGTTCTGTCCCTAGTATCTGAGTAGTTTTTTCCCTTTGCTGTGTGGATTAGCTCCCTGTGGTGTGGAATATGAATAGTAGTCCCAGTTTCCTTGGAAAGAAAGAGTAATTAAATGGAAAGATAGAAGTCAACAGAAGCTACAGCATGGCATCCAAGCAGTGTGTCTGATGGGTCAGGCAGGTCTGAAGGGCTGCAGGGACTGCACAGTCACCTGTGTGTCAGGGAGCCACCGTCTCAGGGAGCAGCAGTTGAAGGGCCCCATGGAGACCAGGTCTTGGACAGTTAGGTGCACGTGGGTGCTGTCTCCAGGGCAGCAACTCAGCTTCTTAGTGTGCATTAGTTTGAAGGTTTAAGGGAGGTGTGGGGTCTTGAAACCCTTTTAGATTAGATCCCCGGAGTTCATCAGGAAGGCCCAGCTGTTAGTGACCGCTATCACCACCACCTTGGTTGGCATCACAAACAGTAAATAGTAAAAGAAGTCCCCTTTTATCAAAATGACCCTCAGCACTTGGCTTATTTAATCAATCTCCCTCCTCCTCCTTCCCCCTACATTATGGGAAACCGTTGTATTAATCGTAGTTGGAAGGAGGAAAGGGAGGAGAGGTATATTTCACATGAAACAGTAGTTTCATTACAATGTAGTAAATGCTAAGAATGGTCTGTGGGAGTACATAAAAGGAAATCTTAACCCAACCTTAGGGTTTCCTATATTAAATAAGAGGATGCAACATTTGCACATACACTAAAGTCAGAAAGATGGAAATTTTTGTTAAACATTCTCTTCTTGCTCCTTAACTTTTTTTTTTTTTTTTAATATTTTAGTATTTCAAAGGAACTTTAGGATTACAGCCTGGAGATTCCGCGCTGTTTATCAATGGACTTCATATTGATTTAGATACACAGGATATATTCAGGTATGGATAATTTTTATTCTCTGGAAAGGTTTTATGATGTTAGCTTCTCATAGCATGTTCAGATTGTTTTTCCTACTTGATGTGGCATGTTGCAAAGCCTAATGGCTTATGAGGTGGAGTGAGTAATGAGTCCTGAGTCCTGAGTGGATGACTGGGATGACACAATAATACTGTCATTTGTTATTATAATGTACTTTCAAGGCCTTGGACATTGAAGGCCTAAGTGTCTTTCGTGGATGCCCTTTTAGAGCTATAGTTTTTCTCTTATCCATAAAAAAAGAGTGCGAGTGGGTTCTTTTACTTATGGAAACAGTGTGCAGTAGGTTTATTCAAAATGCTGCCTCTGCCTCCCGTGTCTCAGAAGGTGTTCCATCTTACATATATTATTTGAATATCTAGGGACGCCTGGGTGGCATAGTTGGTTAAGTAGCTGACTGTTGGTTTCGGCTCAGGTCATGATCTCAGAGTTGTAATCTTAAGAGTCATGAGATTGAGCCCCATGTGGAGTCTGCTTGGGTTTCTCTTTCCCTCTCCCTTTGTCCCTCCCTTGCTTTTTCTCTCTCCTTTCTCTCTCAAATGGATAAATACATCTTAAAAAAAAAAAAGTATCTACCTTTTTATATTGTTAAAATGTAGTTCAGGACTAACTAGCTCTAAATTGACCTTATGAATTTTGGGGGGCGGGTGGATAGTTAGGTAGAATTCAGATTTTGTTCTTGGAATTAAGATTGACACAGTTGACACTATGGCTTCATAATAGTGAAAGCAAAAGCTGCTACTGCTTCCGAAGAACCAGTTCCCCCAATAAGATATTTTAATTGAGCTTTTATGTCCTCCTCCTGCTTTTCAGAGCTAGTAAAAAATAAAATGGATGTGGATGCTTTAAAAAGATTGTCCAGATTTGTAATTTTTTTTTTAAGTAAAAAATATGCGCCTATCTCTTTAATTTTTCAGAGTTTACAAATTGAGTACTTGCTTATTTAAACAGTTTTAAGTGATACACAGATAAAAGAACTAAGAAAAGGAGAGTCTTCATCCTGGCTTCTTATTTCTTCTTCCTTCCCATCTTTTCTACCTTCCCTAGCAAACCTTTACGTTGGGTATAAATTCTTCCAGACCTTTTACTGTGGTTGTATATGTGTGCATCTTGTAAATTGACACTGATGTTGTAACCTATGTTAAATCTATATAATGTAGTTATTTTTTTTTTTTTAAAGATTTTATTTATTTATTTGAGACAGAGAGAATGAGAGAGAGCAAGCACATGAGAGTGGGGAGGGTCAGAGGGAGAAGCAGACTCCCTGCCGAGCAGGGAGCCCGATGCGGGACTTGATCCAGGGACTCCAGGATCATGACCTGAGCCGAAGGCAGTCGCTTAACCAACTGAGCCACCCAGGTGCCCCTAATGTAGTTACTTTTTAAAATAAATTTTTAATTATGAGATAATTGCAGATTTATGTAGAAATAATACAGAGAGGTTACCATAGTGTTTTTTTTTTTTTTAAAACATGCAGTGTAAAATTCAGATGAGGATTATTTCATCCTCAAATTGTGTATTTATATTTAGAGATAATTTTATACCGGATAGATACATTGGTAAGTTTAATAAGAAGCAAGTCCTACCTACTTCGTTCTCTATATTTTGATGAGATGAAGCAAGGGGAAGAGCTCCCTTTTTTGATTTCTTGGCTAGTTTGAACAGGGCATTGAATTTGAACTGATAAATCTTTTCATGGTGAGGTTTTTTTTTGTTTTTAAACTTTTTCTACTAAATACCTTTTTTCCCCCCAGTCTGTTTGATATATTGAGGAATGAAGCTCGGGTAATGGAGGGTCTGCATAGATTGGGAATAGAAGGCCTTTCTCTGCATAATGTTTTGAAACTGAACATCCAGCCCTCTGAGGCCGACTATGCTGTAGACATCCGGAGTCCTGCTATTTCAGTAGGTATTCTGTTGGAGTGTCCAAGGGGCACTGGCATTTTGTTATGGTTTTCTCATTGTGTTTTGTGCATATATGTGAGAATTTATTTGGGGTGGATACCTAGAACTAGAATACTTCTCTAAAGTGACTGTTTTCCTCTCTCAAGTGACTATTCCAGGCACCAGCATTGGGTGAGAGTTCCAATTGCTCTACACCCTTGCCTGTTCTTGGATATTGACAAACTTTAAAATTTAATGATTGTGAAATTTCACTGTGGTTTTAGTTTCTAATTCTCAGATTACTAGTGAAGATGTACATCTTTACTTGTGTTAATTGCCTTGTTGGATTTCCTCTGTAAATTTCTTCATATCCGTAGCTTATTTTCTTTTCTCATATGTTGTGGACCTTTTTTTATTGATATGTTAGATTTCTATACATGGTCTTGATACTAGTCCTTTAATGGTTTTATAGGTTGCAAGTATCTTCTGTTCTGTGGCTTGTGTTTTAGTCACTCATTTTTCTACTTGATCTTTGTATTTTTGAAAATGGTCTTTCCCATGTGATTCTTCTTAAAATCATTTCAAGTCTTACTGTTATTTCTGGTAATTTCACTAATAGTGACTAAAGTGTATGCACCATGTTGTGCTATTTTTTTCCTAGTGGATCAACAACTTGGAGGTTGACAGCAGATACAATTCATGGCCTTCTAGTCTACAAGAGTTGCTTCGACCCACCTTTCCTGGTGTTATCCGGCAGATCAGGAAAAACTTGCATAACATGGTGAGTAAAACTACTAATTGTCTGGTGATGAGCTCTGATTTCTCTCTTGCCTTCTCGCCTACCTTTAAGCCATATCTAGACTGTTCATTTCTGTCCTGTACTAGCTGCTTCTCCCATCACTATCACCACTAAATATGTTCTTCTTCTACCTCCATATTCAAACTGAAGGGTTTTTAAATGTATTGATCATGTGTGAGGCTGTGAGATGTCACAGTAGCAATACTGCCTCCATCAGCTTGTAAAGAAATGTTCCTCATCCTTAACCTGAAAGTTTAGGCCATGTTGTTTTAGTTTTTTAAGATTTATTTTAGAGAGAGAGCGCGCGAGTGAGCATGCAAGCAAGAGTGGGGGGAGGGGCAGAGGGAGAAGGAGGGAGAGAGAATCTTAAGCAGACTCTGCACTGAGCATGGAGCCTGACGTGGGTCTCGACCTCATGACCCTGAGATCACAGCCTGAGCCGAAACAGAGAGTCAGACACTTAACCGACTACGCAGCCCAGGGGCCCCTTATTTTAGTTTAAAGATAGTTTTACGCAGAAGATGAATATGCTGCTACTCTTTTCCTTTAATATCTTAATCTCTAAAACTTAAATAAATCTTTCTGTGAGCTCCTACTTGTTATTCCTTATTTCACTGCTTTAGAGAGAGAGAGGAGGAGGTTTCTTAGTTGGCCCTCTTTTTCCCTGTCATTTCTTCCTTTCCCACCATTTACTCTTAAAGAGATTGGGGGCAGGTCTCCTTCCCCAAAACGTGCAAGGGAAACTGTCCTCTATACTTGTCTCACTTTTGAAACCACTTTTTTCCTTCCTAGTCAAAATTTCATCCTCTTTTTCTTACTATATATCTGAACTTATTAAACGGGGTTATATATGTGTTGAAAGCACATCATGAGATCTTAATACATGATAGCTATTATTGTGATCTAAAAATTGAGTTTTAAATGAATTCTTAATTCAGAAATGCTTAGAAATGAATACACAGAAAAGATAATCTCAGTTTTCTAAGGTAGGAGAGTTCTTAAAACTTGGGTTTTTTTAGGTGTAGTAAAACTATGGATGTTAGTAATCTACAACACAGTTCCCATGTTATTAGCAGAATATCACGAGAGTACTGCATTCTTTTGAACATTAAGGAGGGAAACTGCTGTTTGTGTAACTCCTCTTTCGTGTGGTTCAGGAGTTCCTGGAAGTACAAAGAGTAACAGCATTTTTATGTGACATTAGAATAAATTTCATTTTATGTGTTCCCTTCCCCTTCCCCTTTACAGGTTTTCATAGTTGATCCTGCTCATGAGACCACAGCAGAGTTGATTAACACAGCTGAGATGTTCCTCAGTAATCATATACCACTAAGGTAACACTGGTATTGATTGAATGATATATATCTAATTAGCGGAGGTTTTGTCATTCTTAAATGCAAGTCTGGTGCTACTGGATAATTAATAGTCGGATCATTAATGGCAGTTGTATCTTTTGTTTAAGTATGAAGCAGTATCTTTTGGGGTAGAAAATTTGATTCTCAATGGATAAAAGCTTACCACCAGTGAATTATTAATAAATAGCTCATGTAAAAATAGTTTGTGGTCTCAGCTTGCTTCCTAGTGAAAGGGAATTTTCCTAGGTAAGTGTCCACATCACAAAGCCTATTTCTGCTTTCCCTGGAGATAAAGAGCTTTGCCAACAACCTTTTTAGACTGGCAAGGACTAAATGTACCTGTAGCTTTTTGTAGACGCAGACACACTTGTTTTATTTGCATTGCCAAATCTACCAACAGGGTACTTGAATGGCTGGGTTTTTCACTGTGCTTTTTTAAGAACAGCATTTTAATGCTTTACAAATACATGCTAAGATATTTTCACTTATTTTTTTTTCAAAGATTTTATTTACTTATTTGAGAGAGTGAGAGATTGAGATCACGTGCAAGGGGGAAGGGTAGAGGGAGAAGCAGACTCCCTGCTGAGCAGGGAGCCTGATGTGGGACTCGATCCCAGGACCCTGGGATCATGACCTCAGCCAAAGGCAAACGCTTAGCCCATTGAGCTACCCAGGCGCCCATTTTCACTTATATTCTGAGTAATGTCGACCAAAATCTGAATTCTTAGGAAAGATGAAAATAGAGAAGAAGAAAAGTCTAGCTAACAAATGTAGTGTGTTCTGTGCCCAGCACTGAGCTAAATGCTGTGGATAGTATCTAAGCTGTATTCCTACCTTCTTGGAAAAAATACTGTTCATACTTTCAGACACTTTAAGAAAATATTTGATCAGATTCTAGGTTATGTCCTAGTCATAGTGCTTTAGAATTTCAGGGAAGCAAAAGATAATGAACTAAGATATTTGGGAGGGACAAAGGTTTCATGGAACAGTTGGATATTAGTTAAGCTTTGAAGAAAATAGAGGGTTTTTGTTGATGGAAAAGTAGAGATTTTGTTTAGTGAAATTTTTCATGTAAAACATGCATACCCCCTGGTTTGATGGAGGACTGAACTACTGGATTGCAGCCAGAGCTATATTTTGAATAAAAGAGAAATAAAAGAACACAGAAGAAGTTGGCCCATGTTACACGATGGGCACTAAGTAAATATTTGTTGAATTTCATTGAGGGACAAGAAGAGGGAATGCGGTTTTCACATTGTGAAGGTAGGTGAGAAGACACTTACTGGCGGTAGAGAGGAGTGTTGGCATACATAGTTGGTGGAGAGACCCAAGGCAGACTGGCTATTGTTTTAGTCTTTGTTTCCCTTGATGTGGTACACCAGGTTGTTGACAGGGGCTGAGGAGAGGAGGGGACAAACCTGGGAGACTCCCTAGTGGTACTTGTTAAGAGACTGGGCCTGAGAGAAACAGAAGTCTGAAGGGGCCTAGCTAACAGAAAAACTCTGATGCCCTTTCTAGAAATTGGAAACGTGGAAAGGGGAATTCCTTTGTGAGGAGATACTTAGCTCTTATTTTTGTTTTCATAAGAATAGCATTTAAGGGCGCCTGGGTGGCTCAGTTGGTTAAGCGACTGCCTTCGGCTCAGGTCATGATCCTGGAGTCCCGGGATCGGTCCCGCATCGGGCTCCCCGCTCAGCAGGGAGTCTGCTTCTCCCTCTGACCCTCCCCCCTCTCATGCTCTCTCTATCTCATTCTCTCTCTCAAATAAATAAATAAAATCTTAAAAAAAAAAAAAAAAAGAACATTTAAGTCATTTCTGCCTAGAACCTACTCATATGATTTCTGTTTTAAGTGGGATTTTAAAAAACAAACACAATTTTTATCTATAAACAAACTCTCTTGCCACCACCATCTACATATACACACACTCTCTACATACCACAGGAGAGCATGATGTTTGATATGTATCTTTTTGTATTTTCTTCTATTTTTAGGCTTTACCTCTTTCTCTTTTTAATTAATAGACTTTGTATTTTTTAGAGCACTGTTAATTAATTAGCCTGTATTGATACATTATTATTAACTAAAGTTCATAGTTTACATTTGGGTTCATTGTTTGCATTGTATAGTCTGTGGGTTTTGACAAATGTGTAATGACATGTTTCCACCATCATAAAATCCTACAGAATAGGTTCACTGTCCTCCACATCCTCCGTGCCCCACCTGTTTGTCCTTCCCTCTCAACTGCTGGCAACCACTGGTCTCTTTACTGCCTCCATTGTTTTGCCCTTTCCAAACTCATGATATATATATCATTATTAGATTGGCTTTTTTTTTTTCATTTAGCAGTATGCTTTTAAGGTTTGTCCATGTCTTTTTTTTTTTTTTAAGATTTTATTTATTTATTTGACAGAGAGAGACACAACGAGAGAGGGAGCTCAAGCAGGGGGAGTGGGAGAGGGAGAAGAAGGCTTCCTGTGGAGCTGGGAGCCTGATGCGGGGCTCAATCCCAGGACCCAGGGATCATGACCTGAGCTGAAGGCAGATGCTTAACGACTGAGCCACCCAGGCGCCCCTGTCCTTGTCTTTTTATGGCTTGATAGACCATTTCATTTTATCACCAAATAATGTTACATTATATAGATGTACTCTGGTGGTGGTGTTTTTTTTTTTTAATCCAGTCACCTATTGGTAAACATCTTGGTTGCTTCCAAATTTGTGTAATTATAAATAAAGTTGCTGTAAACATCCGTGTGTAGATTTTTGTATGGACATAAGTCTTCAGCTCATTTGAAGAATACCAAGGGGCACAATTGCTTTATCTTATGGTAAAAAGTGTTTTATAAGAAATTGCCACACTGTCTTCCAAAGTGGTTCTACTATTTTGCATTCTTACCAGCAATGAGTAAGAGTTCCTGTTGCTCCAGGTTCTCTCCAGAATTTGGTGTTGTCAGTGTTTTGGATTTTAGCTATTCTAATAATTGTGTAGTGGGATCCCATTGTAGTTTTTTTTTTTAAGATTTTATTTATTTATTTGACAGGAGGAGAGACAGCGAGAGCTGGAACACAAATAGGGGAAGTAGGAGAGGGAGAAGCAGGCTTCTTGCTGAGCAGAGAGCCCACTGCGGGGCCGAGCCCAATGCGGGGCCGATCCCAGGACCCAGGGATCGTGACTTGAGCCGAAGGCAGACGCTTAACGACTGAGCCACCTAGGCGCCCTCCATTGTGGTTTTAATTTGAAATTCCCTAAATATGTGATGTTGAACATCCTTTTTTTTTTTTTTTTTGCTATTTGCCAACTCTGTGCCTTAGTTGCTGAGGTACTAATTTAGATCTTTTGCCCATATTAAACTTTTTGTTGTTGTTGAGTTTTAAGAGTTCTTTGTATATTTTGGATATCTGTCCTTTATCAGATATGTGTTTCTTAGTTTCCCACAGGTTTTCTACCAGTCTGTGGCTTGTTCTCATTCTCTTAATGGTCTCTTTCACAGAGCAGAAGTCCCAATTTCAGTGAAGTTTAGCTCATCCCTTTTTTTGGGGGGGGTCATGGATCATGTTTTTGCTTGTTAGATCTAATAAGTCGTTGACCAACCCAAGATCACCTAAATTTTCTGTGTTCTTTTCTAGGAATTTTATAGTTCTGTGTTTTATATTCATGTTTATGATCCATTTTGAGTTAATATTTTGTGAGAGGTATAAGTTCTCTGCCTAGATTTGTTTTTTTGCATTGTGGATATCCAGTTCCATCACCATTTGTTAAAAAAAACCGTCCATTCTCAGTTGAATTGGTTTTGCTCCAATATGTAGGCTGGTGACTTCTGTATTGGCCAGTGCAAGTTTTTTGCTTTTTTTTTTTTTTTTTTTTTTTGCCAGTTTATAGATGTGTAATGGTATCTTTTTGTGGTTCATTCTTATAATTTAATTTAAATTTTAAAATGTAATGAACATTAACCTTGGTTGTAGCTTTTTGCCAACAGATAATAGTAAACATTTTTATGTTTTCCATTTACCTATGATTTTCATCTTGCCTATGTTAATCCAAAAATCCACCCCCCTTTTTATATATTTTCACATTCTGAAAATGTTCACTTCCCCTAATTTTTGCTTAAAAACAACAAAATCTCCAACTAAAACTATAACAGAATCCTTCATGTCAGTAAAGGCCTTTCACCATGTGGAAGCAGTGTGGTTTAACAGTTGAAAAGTCTAAGCCACCTTTGGGAACCTGCTTTTCTATTCTGTAAGTGATGAAAGCCTTTGCCCAGTGTATTAGAGTAAGATGTGAACTGTGCTTTTCAGTAGAGGAAGTTACAATATGTGAGTGGGATACAGGGATGCCATTCTTTTTAACCAGTTGCATTTTTTGAGATGTTTCTTTTTCTTCTTTTTGCCCTTCCCCCTCTCCCCAGAATTGGTTTAATCTTTGTGGTTAATGACTCTGAAGATGTTGATGGGATGCAAGATGCTGGAGTGGCTATTCTGAGAGCGTATAATTATGTTGCCCAAGAAGTGGATGATTATCATGCCTTCCAAACTCTGATACATGTATGTTTTCAATCAAAATGGCGAATAATTTTCTTAATTTAACTTACTTTAAGAACCAGTATGAGTTAAGAGGATTTTATATTTCTGTAAAGAGAAAAAGCTTGATAAATTATTCTCTCAACCTTTGTGTTTTATATTTAAGGAGTTGCTTTTACTGATTTACTGATGTTAATAATAAATTGCTGTGATCTCAGCTAAGATAAGATTCCTTAGGAGCCCTACTAATGTACCTTATTAGTCTTCTGCCTTTTGGTGACTTGAAAACACTAATTAATTTTTCTTTTTTTTTTTTGTAAATGTGATGTTCTCTGCTTGTTTAAAAAAATGTTTGCTTTTTTTCCTTTTAAGGTCTTTATGATATTTTCATTTAATTAATATTCAAATCATAAATTCTTATTGTCTATTTTCTCCATATTTTTACCTTGGGAACTGAAATACCCTGAGTTTTATATATACTTAAGATACTTTCTTCAGTTCAAACAAGGAACTCTCTTGTTTTCTTTTTTTTCTATTTTTGAATATAAAAAATTTATAAATAATAGTTCTTTTGCTTACAGATTAGTGGTAATTATTAGAAAACCATCTTTAAAGCAGTTGATTTTCACCACTTATTTTTTAACCTATAAACATGTCAGCCTGCTGTTTATTATGTTTGTTATATTTATTGTTTAGAGATTCAGTCTGGAGCATTTTTTATTAGTTAAAATGTTCATTTATTTATTTGGCTAACATCTATTAGAGACTAAAGGCCTGGTACTAGCTGCAAGGGATACAAAGAAGAGTAAGACTTCACCCTTGTCCTCAAAGACCTTACATTCTAGTGGGGGACATGTCCATGCAGATGGTTAATGCACTGTGGGAAGCACAGCCAACTGTGGCAGCACTAGACCTCACTCTACTAGGGATGGCATTGTTGTGGAATGGGAAGTTGTCCCAGCTGAGTGTAGGAGGAAAAACAGGAGTCAGTTGAACAATGGCTGCAAATCAGAGGTAGTGATTTCCTTTGTCTGTATGGCTGAGAGGGGAACCTATTTGTCGAGGCTGTCAGGCCAGGCAATGAGTGTCCAGCTTGCAGAGGTTAAACTCCAGTTAAAAACATCATTCTGATGCATGTATGGAGACGGGTCTGATGGAGGGTAGACAGTGGCAGGGATAGTGGTTGGTGAGCTGTTGCTGGGATCTCTGTGAGAGATGATGGCGAAGGTGGTTGGCAATAGGGCCATAGAGAAAGAAGTAAGTTCAGAAGGATTTGCTGAGGATGTGTTTTAAAGTCTGCTTTTTAAAGTTGTTCCCCCACTCCCATAGCTGTGTATATGAAGGATGTATATGTATATGAGTTTTCATTTTTTCAAATTTTTATTTGCAACAGCAAAAACATTGTGTGTTCATTGTAAAATTTTTTAAAAATAATATTAAAGTGTATCGATTTAAAATTTCTCTGTCTTTCCCTTTCCTAATCCTGCTCCTTAAAGACAGCCACTATTAGAAGGTTGTCTTATATCCTTCTAGGTGTTTAACTGTATACAGACACAGTTGTGTTGTTATTTGTTTTATATCTGCTTTTTAAAAACAAGGTTTTTGCCATACATATTTTATAACTTTCGCCCCCCTAAACATCATGGCCATGAGTTCTTATTTCAAGGATTATGTAAAGGTGTTCAGATTTTTAAAAAATTAACACATTTTTGCATTTGGGACTTAATGTGAGTATGAGCTGATTGGGTCCTTTTAAGAATATGTAGTTTCTAATATAAGAAGGTATCTTAAGGAAGTATATGAAAAAGGGAGAATTGCTAACCTGTTGCATTTCACCTTACAAGAAAAATAGCCATGTTTTCTCTCTACATTCAGAAATCTTTTGTAATAAACATTCTGAAATTTGGATTTAAAAGTGCGTTTGGTTGCCTGATTTTTCTTTCTTCAGATATATAACAAAGTAAGGACTGGAGAAAAAGTAAAAGTTGAACATGTGGTCAGTGTCCTAGAGAAGAAGTATCCATATGTTGAAGTGAATAGCATTTTGGGGATTGACTCTGCTTATGATCAGAATCGGAAGGTAAGAAATTCTTTTGCGCTTCTCATTTTACCACAATGCTATGCTTTCCTTACCTTCCTTTTTTGGGGAGTTGTTATTAATAAGGGTAGTGGTGGTTAAAGTATTTAGGTACTTAGCATTTAACAGTTTAGAAACCAGGTTACTTTTTTGTGTTTGCGAATGCAGTTTATATTTCAATTTTGTGACGATACCATTGATTTTTAGCTGGCATATTAACTATTAAATTGAAAAACAAATTTATTTTACACAGTGCAGTGGTAGTACTTGTGTGATGTATATTCCACATAAAAGCTATTAGAAGTGTATAATGTATGCTTGCCAAGATATGACTTAAAATATTGATGTTGTTTAGGCTAAAGATAAAAATATATTAAGAAATGTAATAAAGCAGAATGGCAAAGTATGGTAATAAGGATATAGGGAAATATTTAAAAATTTTATTTAAAGATAATACTATTTTTTGTGAGACATTAAATACAGTAAAAGGACCTTTATCTGTTGCAAGCAGGAACAAGGTAGTCAGTTTATTGAAAATAAATGTTCAGGCAAGGAATCTAAATACATTTCTGAGACATTTTCATTTAAAACAATAAAAATGTATTTATGAACTTTTTTTACTTTTAAGTGAAGGAGATGTTTCTTCATGGTTCAGTCTTGGTAGGTTGTATGTCTTTAGAAGTGTATCCATTACTTCTTGGTTACCCAGTTTGTTGGTATAAAATTGTTCATAGAAGTCTCATGATACTTTGCATTTCTGTGGTGTCAGTTGTAATGTCTCCTGTTTTCTGATTTTATTTACTATTTTTTTCTCTTTTTTCTTAGTCTAGCTAAAGGTTTGCCAATTTTGTATCTTTTAAAAAACAGCTTAGTTAACTTTTCTATTTGTTTTTCTGGTCTCTGATCTTTCTTTCTTTCAGCTAAATTTGGGTTTAGTTCTTCTTCTTTCCTAGTGTCTGGTGGTGTAAAGTTAGGCTTTTTATTTGAGATCCTTCTTTTTTCTTAATGTTGGCATTTATCACTATAAAATTCCTTCTCAGAACTACTTTTTCTGCATCCTTTAAGTTTTGGTGCGTTATATTTCCATTTTTGTTTATTTCAAGATGTTTCTTTCTTTCACTTTTCATTTATTCTTTGACTCACTGATTAAGGAGTTTGTTGTTTAATTTCTACATATTTGTAAATTTTCCAGCTTTCCTCATGTTACTGATTTCTAGAATATTTCATATGTGCTTAAGAAGCCATGTATTCTGCTGCTGTTGGGTGGAATATTCTATATATGTCTTTTAGGTCCATTTGGTTTAAAGTATAATTAAATTCCAGTGTTTCTTCACTAATTTTTGTTTGGATTATTTATTGGATTATCTATTTGGATTATTTATGTTGTTGACAGTGAGGTATTGAATTCCTCTACTCACATTGTGTTGTCTGTTTCTCCCTTGAGATTTGTTACAAGTGTGTTTCTGTTGCTGCTTTTAATATTTTCTCTTTGTCTTTGATTTTTAACAGTTTTATTATAATGTGTCTTGCAGAGGATCTCTTTAAGTTGATTTTGTTTGGTGACCTATAAGCTTCATGAACTTGAATAATCAAATCTCTCCCAGATTTGGGGACTTCTCAACCATTATTTCTTTAAATAAGCTTTTTGATCCCTTCTCAAACCTCTTGTCTCCTTCTGGAACTCTAGTAATTTGCAAATCATCTAGATAACATTTCTTTCATTCTTTTTGTTCTTGTTGTTCTCCTCTGGATAATTTCAAAGTTCCTGTCTTCTAACTTACAGATTCTTTCTTCTGCTTGATCCATTCTGATAATAATGCTATTTCATTTTTCCTTTCATTTATTGTGTTCTTTGGCTCCAAAATATCTGTTTGGTTCTTTTTTATTATTTCTCTCTCTCTTACTAAACTTTAAATTTTGTTTGTGTGGTTTTTTTTATTTTGTTGAATTATCTTTCTGTGTTTTCTTATAATTGAGTTTCCCTTTATAAACAACTTTTTTGAATTCTTTATTGGGTAAATCACAGATGTCCATTTCTTTGGAATTGGTTACTGAAAGATTATTGCTATCCTTTGGTGCTGTCATGTTTTCTTGATATTCCTTGCAGTTTCATGTTGCTTTTTTGCATTTGAGGTAGCAGTCACCTCCCACAGTCTTTACTGCCTTTGGGAGAGAAGTACCTTTTGTCAGACCTGCTAGGAATTCTGAGGCTTTCTCAGGCCATCTGTGGATACATATACTCCATACTTGTTCTTTCTTGTACAGAATTCTTAAGCATGCCTAATTTTCGATTCTACAGTGCCCAAGGCTGGGTGCTGACTGCCCTTCTTTTGTTTTCCCCAAGGTGGCCATAACGCTCCAATATTTTGTCTCTCTGGCCCACACATTTGGGCTGGTTTTCTGTGCTTGCTCACTAGCCATCTGGTTAAAGCTTACTCTTGCCACCACTGTCAGGAGCATATACAGGGAACTGGCCACAGGGTGAGGGTGAGTGTAGGTGGGGTGTGTCCGTGAGCCATTTGGTGGAATCTGTGGATGAAGTGTCCCCAGTGGCTCATGGGTGGGCTTCTTGTTGGAGTCCGTGATGCAGTAAGTAGGATCCATCCCCTTTAAATGCTTTCTTAGTACTGTCTGCTGCCCTCTTCCAGCTTCTTTCTACCCCCAGTCACACAGTTCACAATTCAGTACTCTAGATGGGGTAAGAGAGAAATGAGCCTCTTTGGCAGTATTCCTTATAGTGGGGGAAGTTGAGTGCTTCCCTGCCTGCTCACTTGCTCTCAGTTTCCCCCCTGCAGGAGAAATCATGGGCCCAGAAGATCTCTCTTGGCCCTAAGCTGTGCTGCTTTGGGGGAGGGCTGATGGGAGTGAAGTTAGACTGTTCTTCTTATCTTTTCTAATGCATTCAGTCTCATATTTTTTAAAAATTTATTTTATTTTATATTTTTAAAGATTTTATTTACTTGAGAGAGAGAGAGTGGGAGAGCACAAGCAGGGAGAGTGGCAGGCAGAGGGAGAAGCAGGCTTCCCACTGAGCTGGGAGCCCGACATGGGACTCGATCCCAGGACCCTGGGATCATGACCTGAGCCGAAGGCAGACGCTTAACCAACTGAGCCACCCAGGCTCCCTCATATTTTTTTGCTCCAGTGGGTTCTCAGGCTATGGCTAGGAGGGACTGGAGCCAGTTGATGAGCCAATGCAGGGTCCACAGATGGGGTTGAAATCTGTATGTCTGTTACGTGATGCATGGGTGGGTGAACCTTCTTCTGGGTTCCTTGGCATATGGTGCTGGATCCCAAACCTTCCACAAAGGCACTTTTGTCTGTGGATAGATGCCAAATTGTTGTTCAGGATTGGGAAGCACTAATGAGTTATGTTCTCTTCAGCCATGATACTGATGGCACTCATGCTTTAGTGTTAAGTCTTCTTGTTTTAAAGTGTATTAAGTCAGGTTTAGTGTTGCGGCTGGTCATGAGGTCTATTCAGGGTAGACTGAACATGGTTCCATTGTTCTATTGTATCCTTCCATTCACTCACTTGCCTTACGTGTTATTTAAAATAAAACTGATATGGTACCCAGTGATTTTCTAGATAGACACAAACAGTAAGAATAATACTCCGTAGAAAAAGAATAGATGAAATAAAAGGAAAGAAGGGCCACTTTGGGAATGCCAAAGAATTGAGGGAATTCATGAAGTTTTCTCATATTTTACATTTAGAAAATGTGTAACTTTCTTTTTTAATTTTTAATTTTATTTTTTTTCCCTTGGGAGGGAGAAGTGCCTGATTTTACCCCAGTGTGCTTGCTTGCTTGCTCTTTACCATTTTAACATTAGATCTTACATTGTTTAAAAAATTTTTTTAATTCAAGTATAATTAACATACAGTATTATATTAGTTTCAGATGTACAGTATAATGATCCAACAATTCTGTACACTACTCAGTGCTCGTCATGATAAGTGTACTCTTGATCCCCTTTATTTAACTCATCTCACCTGGAAAACGTTTCACTTTAATTTTCTCTCATCCTACTGAAGAAACAGTACGCATTTCCTTTTCATTGTGGATGATTGCTATGTCAAAGGTATTTTCTTGAGAAATATTAGACAAATTGATAAAAAGGATATTTTTATATGTATTGAAATCTTGATTTTACTGATGAATCAAATATATGTGTCACAAACCTAGCTCCTCAGTAATTTCCCATTCTTGGCTCTTTTCCTCATCTGTACTGATTAGAGGCCCTTCCTATGTAAGCAAATGATCTTAGACCACTTAATTTCCTAGGTATTTGAGTAAACATACTTTCATGACAAGGATGTTGTGAGATTCCCAGAAGTCCTAAGAATCTAATGATTAATAAGATTTTCATAAGATTTTCAAAACTGTAGCAGCTGTGCCTCCACCTGAAAAAGCCCAAGAAAAAGATTCTTTTGAAAAATTTTTAAGGAGGAATAATATCATTTAGCAATTGTTATTACACTTATAAATATCTGTGCTGGGGTGTCTGGGTGGCTTAGTTGGTTAAGCAGCCGACTTGATTTCAGCTCAGGTCATGATCTCAGGGTCCTGGGATCAAACCCTGCATGGGGCTCTGTGCTGGGCGGAGAGTCTGCTTTAGGATTCTCTCTCCCTCTGCCCCTCCCCCTTTGCGCATGTGCGTGCATGCTCTCTCTCTCTCTCTCATTCTCAAATAAGTAAATAAAAGTCTTTAAATAAATATCTGTACCTTTTGTATAAATCTGAAGCTATGATATCCTCCATCTATGGTATTTGAAAGTTGTAATTATTTGTACTAGGCAGTATAATTAAAGTAGCATTTTTAAACGGAAGATAATGTAGTCTGATAGGTGTATATTTATATCTTTCAAGCTAATAAGATAGATAATGATATTTAAGAAAAGTCCTAACTTATACATGTAGACATTTTGCGTTTGGCATGTTAACTCTGAGTCCTTATTAATTTCAGTAATCATTGTGAATAGCTCATTCATAAGACCTCGCCTGTAATTATTAAGGTTTTTAAATTATTTATAGTTAACATTTTTAGTTATTGATAGAAAGTCTCATGTAATATTTAAGTTTGCCTTTTTGGTAATTAGGCTGCATTCTGTTATTTGGTCTGGTAAATTTTTTATGGTTTGTAAGAAAAGAAGGTATATATAGTCAAAACATCTCCCTCCCACTCCTGATTTTCACTCAGTTGCCATTTCCAGAGAAAACCAGTGTCATTTCTTATTGTCACTTAAGAGTTATAATACGGGTTTTGTTTTGTTTTGTTGGGGGATAATTTTCAAAACTCAAAGTATGTTAAAATTGAGTTTTTAATGAATGTCTTTGAAATAGTTGAGACATCAAAGAACAGAATTAACATGGTAAGAATTTTAGAAGTGTAAATTTTAAAAGTATAAACTATGATATATAGAAGTGGCAAAAATCAACATAGAAGACCTTTCTGCCTGTGCAGAAAGTCTGTACCATTAGTTACTATTGTGGCTAGATCTGATTAGGAACTAAGTAGTCTTTGCTGTTGATGATTGTCAGTTACCCAGTTGAAGTACTTTTCTATTTATATATAAATATGTATAATTCTGCTATTTTCAGAAAGTATTAGTTATAAGATACCTAACAAGTGTGTTTTAAGGAATCCTTTTTACATCTTGGGTAGTAATGTATGTTTTACTTTGACAAGTTAGTTACGGATTTTTGGTTGATATCTAGGGGGAATGTACCCCTATACTGACCACCAGAGAAGAGTGTTCATCTTAGATATATTTACCTTTTTGTTGCCCTGACATTTCCCTGCTAAGGAACCTCTTTTGTCTTGGAGAAGGAAAAAGATTGGGCTTAGTATATTATAGGGCAATTTTCAAGCACTGTTTTACCACTAGCCTTGTTTTGTTTTCTAAAGTGTAATTTCTATGTTAGTGATAGGGATCCTTTTAAGTTTAGATTGGGGTGTAAATATTTCATCTCAGGCTATCTGCCCAGGAACACTCATAATTTATGGCAGTCTGTCATTGTGCTGCCCATTATGGTAGCATCTAGCCACATGTGGCTTTTAAAATGAAAATTAATTAATTTCAGCTGCTCAATAGTTACATGTGGTTAGTGGCTACTGCATTGGACAGCAAAGATAGAATATCTCCATCATTGTTGAAAGGTCTGTTATATGTCTTGGCTATAGTATATGTAATTAAAGTTTGGTAGCCTGGGTAGCTTAAAATTACCCTCACCCCCAAATCACTTCCTAATGTGCAAGGTTTTGTGGTTTTACAAAAACTCAGTAATCAGTTTCAAATTACCCAGTAGTATATTAACTATGTTTCTTCTGATATTTCTTTAAAGGCATTTCTTTTGTTATTTCTTGGTGACCATATTTCTGTTGATTTTACTTTTCTCATTAGCACATATATGTATGAAAACTATGCTTTGTTCCATTTGTCTCATGAAGGGCAAAAAATGTTTGTGGTCCCTTGTGTTTCAGGAAGCGAGAGGCTACTATGAGCAGACTGGGGTTGGTCCACTGCCTATTGTTCTGTTCAATGGAATGCCCTTTGAAAAGGAACAGTTAGATCCTGATGAGTTGGAAACCATCACAATGCATAAAATCCTGGAGACCACAACCTTCTTCCAAAGAGCAGTGTACTTGGTGAGTGGTATTTCAAGGGTGATTTTGAAAGAGAATGGTTTGCTTATATTTTTGTAGGCTCTGTAGTAAGCAATAAGATTCTTTAAGTATTACTCTTTTTTATACATCACTTGTAATTGGTTTGTGGATTCCCAGGAAGTTGTGCTATAATGAAAATATTCACAAGACTTTGTGCATTGTATTTGAAATAGCTAAGTTTATTGTTGTCAAGGTTAAATGTTTATTTAAGAGACATTTGTTCTACTTGTAAGGAATTTTGACTTTGGAAAGACTCAAATATATATATATAATCATATAATTTATATATATGTATAAAATAGTTATTGTTGAGACATAATTCACATGCCATAAAATTCAGTCTTTTAAAGTGGACAATCAATGTATTTAATGTATACACAGAGTTTATACAAGTATAACCTCTGACTGATGTTAGAACATTATCATCACCCCTAAAATCCAATGCCCTGTAGCATTCACTCTGCATTTGTTTCTACCCTAGACCCTGGCAACTACAAATCTGTTTTCTTTCTCTATGGATTTGCCTATTTGAGACATTTAATATAAATGAAATCATACAATATGTGGTCTTATGTGTCTCATTTCTTTCACTTAGTGTAATGTTTTCAAGGTTACCCAGTAGGAGCGTGTGTCAGTACTTCGTTTCTTTTAATGGCCAAATAATAGTTTCTTGAATGGATATACCATATTTTAAAAATCCATTCATCATTTGTTATAAATTTAGGGTTCTTCTTTGTGGCTACTATGAATAATGCTGCTATAAACAATCATGTACAAGTTTTTGTGTAGACATATGTTCTCATTTGTCTTGTGTGTATACCTAGGAGGAGAATTGCCTGTTTAGTAACTCTCTTTTTAACAGGCTGTTTTTCAAAGCGGCTGCACCATTATACATTGCTACCAGCAATGTATGCTGGTTCTATTTTCTCCACATTCTAGCCAACGCTTGATACTGTCTGTCTCTTTGATTATAGCCTAGTGGGTATAAAGTGGTATCTCATTGTGGTTTTGACCTGCATTACTCAAACATGAATAATGTTGAGCATTGTTTCCTGGGCTTATTGACTATTTATATCTTTTTTTGGAGAAATGTCTATTAAAATTATTTGCCTATGTTTAATTGGGTTACTTGTTTTGTTACTGTTATGAGTTCTCTATGTGTTCCGGGTACTAATCCCTTATACATAGTAGGATTTGTCAGTATTTTTCTAATTTCATGGTTTGTCTTTTCATTTTCTTGGTGGTCAGTCTTTTAAAGGACAGATGCTGGGGCGCCTGGGTGGCTCAGTTGGTTAAGCGACTGCCTTCGGCTCAGGTCATGATCCTGGAGTCCTGGGATCGAGTCCCACATCAGGCTCCCTGCTCAGCAGGGAGTCTGCTTCTCCCTCTGACCCTCCTCCCTCTCATGCTCTCTGTCTCTCATTTTCTCTCTCGCAAATAAATAAAATCTTAAAAAAAAAAAAAATTAAAGGACAGATGCTTTAAATTTTGATTAAGTCCAATTTACTTTTTTTTCTTTTGTTGCTTGTGCTATTTGTATGAAATTTTTGCTTAATTCTAGGTTATGATGATTTATACCTATGTTTTCTTTTGAGTGTTTTATAGTTTTTTCTCTTTAACATTTAGTTCTTGGATGTATTTTCAGTTAGTTTTTATATGTGGTGTGAGGTAGAAGTCCACATTTTTTTCTCATATACAGTTTGGCATGCAACTGAATGTCTTTTGGGATATTCAGTTGTCCCAGTACTATTTATTGAAAAGAATGCTCTTCTCCCATTAAAGTATCATGGCACTCTTGTAAAAAATAAATTAGCCAATAATGTATAGGTTTATTTTTGGACTGCCTATTGTTTTCCATTCGCCTATATGTTTGTTCTTATGTAAGTACCTCACAGTCTTTTTTTTTTTTTTTTTAAAGATTTTATTTATTTATTCATTAGAGACAGAGAGAGAGAGAGGCAGAGGGAGAAGCAGGCTCCCAAGGAGCAGGGAGCCCGATGCGGGACTCGATCCCAGGACCGTGGGATCATGACCTGAGCCGAAGGCAGACGCTTAACCATCTGAGCCACCCAGGCGCCCAGTACCTCACAGTCTTGATTACTACTGTAATCAAGTGTGTTTTCCAACTTTGGATTTTTCTTTCTCTTTTTTCTTTTTTAAAGATTGTTTGGCTGGTCTGTGTCCCCTTCATTTTCATATGAATCCTAAGATTAGTTTGTCAGTATATGCAAAAAAAGGCCACTGGGTTTCAATAGGAATTGCATTGAATCTGTAGATCAGTTTGGGGAGTATTGACATCTTAGCAATATTGAATTTTCTAACCCATGAGCCCAGGATGTGTTTCCATTTATTTAGGTCTTGTTATTCTTTCAGTGATGTTTTGTAGTTTCCAATGAAGGAGTCTTACACTTCTCTCATTAAATTTATTTGTTAATATTTTGTTCTTTTTGATGCTATTATAAATGGAATTATTTCCTTAATTTAATTTTTGGATAGTTCATTGATAGTGAATAGAAATACAGTTGATTTTTGTATATTGATCTTATATGCTATAACCTTGTTGAACTTGTTTATTCTAAAACTTTTTTTAAAAAAAATTCTATATAGAAAATACTGTCATCTTACAGATGACAGTAGAGATAGTTTTGATTCTTCCTTTTCAATCAGGATGTCTTTATCTCTTTTTTATTTTTTCTTTTCTTGTCTCATTGCCTGTCTAGAACTTCCTAGTACCATGCTGAATAGAAGTAGTGTGAATGAACATCCTTGTTTTGTTCCCAGTCTTAGGGGGGAAAGCTTTAGTCTTTCACCTGTAAGTATATTAGCTACAGGGTTTTTGCGGATTCCCTTTGTCAGTTTATGGAAGTTTTCTTCTATTCTTAGTTTATTGATTTTTTTTTATCATCAACATGTTGGATTTTGTCAAATACTCTTTCTATGTCTATAGAGATCATGTGATTTTTGTCCTTTATCTGTTAATATTATGTGATTTTTATGTATTTATATAATTGTTACATTTTTTATATCAATTTCACTAGTATCCCAAATCTTTGCTCTTATATAGCTCTATTTATTCCCCATGTTATGTTGTTATGGTCATACAGATTACATCTGTCTATATTATATGCCCATCAGCACCAATTTATAAGTGTTGCCTTTTATAGTTGTCTCATAAGTGAAATAGAAAAAGAGTTACCAACAGAAGTATATTCAGACCCTTTTTATATTTACCTATGTAGTTACTTTTACTTGTGCTCTTAATTATTTTGTGGGGATTCAGGTTAGTGTCTTGTGTCCTTTCATTTTAACCTGAGGAAATCTTAGTGTTTATTTTGGGTTAGATCTTCCAGTGAAAAATTCTCTCTTTTTGTTTTTCTAGGAATGTGTTCATTTACCCTGCACTTTTGAGTGATAGTTTGCTTGGATATGGAATTCTTGGTTGATTATCTTTCCCTTTTAGCAGTTTGAATAGGTCATTCAATTGCCATTTGATCTCTGTGGGTTCTCTTGAGAAAATAGCTGTTAATCTTATTGAGGATCCAGTCTGTGTTAGGAATCTCTTCTTGTTCCTGTTTTCAGTGTCCTTTATTTGTGTTTCATTTTGGACATTTCATCAATTTGTCTAGGTGTGGAACTATGAGTTATCCTACATGGAGTACATTACATTTCTTTTTTTTTTTTAAAGATTTTATTCATTTATTTGAGAGAGAGAATGAGAGACAGAGAGCACGAGAGGGAAGAGGGTCAGAGGGAGAAGCAGATCCCTTGCTGAGCAGAGAGCCCGATGCGGGACTCGATCCCGGGACTCCAGGATCATGACCTGAGCCGAAGGCAGTCGCCCAACCAACTGAGCCACCCAGGCGCCCCGAGTACATTACATTTCTTAAATATCAAAATTAGGGGCTTTCCTTCCAGTCATTTTTTCTAATAATCTTTCTGCCTGTAATGACTTCTTACACCAGACTACTCAGAATTAGGCCAAATGTGACAGTTTAAGGACACAATTTCCTACAAGGTTGCCCTCACTTCAGACACCAGCCACAAGTTTGGGGGTCTCCAAGTCACCTTCACTTAGTATGAACTGGCTAAAAATGCAGGGGCACTTAATACCCTTCTCAGTTTTGGTAATTTGCTAGAATACCTTACAGAGTTCAGGATAGTTCTATGCTTATAATTTGTGTTATGATAATAAAATAATGCAAATGTGAACCAGCCAAATGGTGAGGTGCATAGGGCAAGGTTTGGGAAGGTTCCAAACATAAAGATTCTAAAAAATAAATTAACCAATAATGTATAGGTTTATTTTTGGACTGCCTATTGTTTTCCATTCGCCTATATGTTTGTTCTTATGTAAGTACCTCACAGTCTTGATTACTACACCATTCTAGATGGTGTGAAGTAGTATCCTATTGTGTTTTTTTATTTTTATTTTCAAATAGTCCCCCTTTGAATGCTAGTTTTCCTCTGTTTCTACTTACATTGCCAGTGAGAAGTTTGGTTTGGTTTAGCTAAAGAAAATTTTATTTGAAATATTATGACAAAAGTCATATGTGCTCCTATACATATTTAGAAAATACTAAATTAGGAGAATATTAAAGTGTCTAAAGTAAAAATGAGAGTTCTTCCTTTCATCAGAATCCCTAGAGAAATAGCCCTTTGTGCCCCCGTGTATATAGAAATAGATATTTACATATGTATTTTTTAGCTTACCTTTCTAATTGAATATATCTTTGCTTTGTGTTTCTGAGCATATAACTCTTTGTCAGTACTTTTGGATTGCTGCATAGTTTTTCTTTTTTCTAAGAATGAACAATAATTTTGGACATTGCTTGTAGAATTTCACTGTTATAAATAGTGCTGTAATGAATAGTCTTACATGTATATCTCTGTAACTTATTTATTTATTTTTTGAGAAATACCAGTTATTGGAATTGGTCACAGGGTAATGTACCTTTGAAATTTTGAACTAGAGTCACTATAAAAAGGTATGATATGCAGATGGTATGAAATTCAAATGTGTTTAGAGGTATAAATGAAGAGAAACTTTCACCCATTCACTCCTGTTCCCCTGCCAGTCATCTTCTCTTTCTAGAAACAACCATTGTGTGTGTGTGTGTGTGTGTGTGTAGATGGGCTGCATTAAAAGGTATGTACATTTAAAATTTTGATAGATGTTGCTAAATTGCCCTCCCTGAGCTAGTTAGGCTTCTAAGTGGAATCAATTCAGATTTATCATAGAGACCAAAGTTGTATACATGGGTGTACATCTATACTAAGTCATCTAGTAACTTTGTAGTCTTTTGAGTTGTATGGTTGGTTCATATGCTCATTATTAGTTTATAGTTTGAGAATTTGCATACAAGTTCTCTGTCTCTCGGGGTAAGTAGCCATAGAAGATGCCTAATTGGAGTTTTTTAGACTTTACTGTGTATATTTGATTTACATCTATCTCTCCCTTGAAAATTGCTTTAAAATATGGTTTTATATGAAATACTTTGAGTGTGAAGAACTTGCAAGTTTCTATAGCCATTTACGCATGGCTTTGAGATCACCTTAATGAAGTACAAGTATTTCTATATATCTGAGAGGTATGAAAGGGAAGAAAAAATGAGAAATGATTTCTCCTCCCTGAAATATAATTGTGACTCTGGAAATGTAGCATTACTTTGATGTCTGAGATTGAAAAAAGCTTGGGGTGATTTTTGTTTTTTAAGATTTATTTATTTGAAAGAGAGAGTGTATGGGAGGGGAGAGGAGAAGAGGGAGAGAGAGTCTTAAGCAGACTCCGTGCTGAGCATGGAGCCTGACACGGGGCTCGATCTCACCACCCTGAGATCATGATCTGAGCCAAAACCAAGAGTCAGGAGCTCAACCAGCTGTGCCACCCAGATGCTCCTTGGAGTGATTTTTATTATAAAATACATTAAGTGCTTGAGAGAAGGCATTTGGCTTTTTCCTTTAGAGAGAGGCTAACTATGAGCAGCTCTCAGGATGGATTTTTGGTTATGGTAACTTACCTAATTTGTAGAGCTTGCTTATTTCTGGGGAAGCACAGTAGTGTGTGGAGAGACCACATAAACTTGCATTTCATACTTGAATCTCCTTAGCTCTGTAACTTTGAGTAAGTTATTCTGTACCTCAGCTTCCATCTTTAAAACGGATCGTCAATAACATCTGTCTCACGTTGTTGAAAGAGTTAAAGATAATATACATACATAACCTGTCAAGCTGTGCTTGGCAATGATAGGAACCTGTAACATGGAAACTTCTGTTTTTAAGTGTTATCAATACATAAGCTATTGATTGTAAAGTTAATGACTTTTTACTTTCTAATAAATTATTATTGCTCTAATTTGTTTAACTCTTATCCTGCCCCCACCCTGTTAATTTTTTTTCTTGTAGGGTGAACTGTCCCATGATCAGGATGTGGTAGAGTATATCATGAATCAGCCAAATGTTGTTCCACGAATCAACTCTAGGATTTTGACATCTGAGCGAGAGTACCTGGATTTAACAGCAACCAGTAAGAAGCATTTCAGGAACATTTTGGGCTTTTTTTCATTTGTGTTTCAGAATCTTTGCATCTATTGGATTGCAGTGTTTAGAAGATAACCCAAGATTCTGACACAATCTTGTTTTAATTCATTGCACCTTTAGTTCATAACATGAGTCTGTAAATTCACAAGAGTTTTCTCCAAAAAGAGAGAAATTCTTTGTGTATAAATCCTTGTAAACTTAGGGGCGCCTGGGTGGCTCAGTTGGTTAAGCGACTGCCTTCGGCTCAGGTCATGATCCTGGAGTCCCTGGATCGAGTCCCGCATCGGGCTCCCTGCTCGGCAGGGAGCCTGCTTCTCCCTCTGGCCCTCCCCCCTCTCATGTGCTCTCTGTCTCTCTCATTCTCTCTGTCTCAGATAAATAAATAAAATCTTTAAAAAAAAAAAAAAAATCCTTGTAAACTTAGAAAAATATCCATTGTCTTTTTTTTTTTTTTAGAGAGGGAGGTGGGGAAGGAGAAAATCTTTTTTTTTTTTTTCAAGATTTATTTTTATTTATTTGACAGAGAGAGATAGTAAGAGCAGGAACACAAGCAGGGGGAGTGGGAGAGGGAGAAGCAGGCTTCCCGTGGAGCAGGGAGCCCGATGCAGGGGCCCAATCCCAGGACCCTGGGATCATGAGCCGAAGGCAGACGCTTAATGACTGAGCCACCCAGGGGCCCTGGAGAGAGAGAATCTTAGGCAGGCTCCACACCTGGTGCAGAACCTCCCAAAACCCTGAGATAATGACCTGAGCCGAAATCAAGGGTAGGCCACTTAACTGACTGAACCACCCAGGCACCCCTCCATTGTCTTTTAAATGCCAGCTTTTTAGGCCTTAGGTGATGAGACTACATCTGTATTGTTGACTTTCTTACAGTCATAAAGCTGTTAAGCAGCTGTCTTTTCTTCATCCTTGTTCTGGAATCAGCTAGCAGTGATGTGGACAAACACCCCGGGTGGTTTTACTCTGAGAGGCTAGGAATGCCTATCTAAAAATAAACCTTCATTGAGATAAAGTGTACATGCCATAAAACTCAGTATTTCGCAATCTTATCTACAATTTTTAGTGTATTCTCAAAGTTGTCTAATCATCACTGTTTAATTGTAGAACATGTATCATTCCCCCAAAAAGAAACCATGTACCCATTGGTAGCCACTCTCCATTTCCCCTTTTCCTATCCCCTCCACAACTGCTGATCTAGTTTCTGTTTCTAAGGGAGTTTTCTACTGGGTATTTCATATAATTAGGAGCTTTCTGTGACTGGCTTCTTGTTCACTTAGCATAATGTTTTTAAGTTTTATCCATGTTGTAGCATGTCTCAGTACTTTTTTGCCTTTTTATGGCTTATTAATATTTTCTTGTATGGATAGTCCACACAGTCCACACTTGGCTTACCTAATCTTCAGTTGATGGGTGTTTACGTTGTTTTCACAAGAATACCTTTTCAGGGATAGTTTTGTGAAGACCAGATGCCAATTTGTTCCTTATGCCTTTCCTTGCTGCTCTGAAGGCCATTTCAGCAAACAGCTGGAAATAAGGTGGAGCTGTGGTCACTTTGCAGAAGTCTCATTGGGCGAGAAAAGATAGGTGTAACAGAGAAGTACAAGCCACGGGCATTTGCTGTTGTGGTCGGGTGTGATGCACACAGAGCTCTAGGTGTGGTTGTTAGTTTATGGCACCTGTCTCTAATCTACTTGAAGCCGAATTCCCTTTCTTTTAGATAGAGGAAGATGTACATCTCTGCTTATATTTGAAAAAGGAAGTAGTCAGAAAGCGACATAAACTCTTTCTTCATAGTTAGGTTTTAGCTTTTTACCAGAAGTTTTAATAGAGCAAGTCAAGCAGTATTGGGAGTTTTTGTCCTAAATTTTTGTTGTTTCCATCATTTTACTTTATTTTATTCAGATTTTCTTTATTTATTTGACAGAGAGAGAGCACAAGCAGGCAGAGCAGGAGGGAGAGGGAGAAGCAGGCTCCTCACTGAGCAGGGAGCCCGACGTGAAGGCTTTAAGACTTTTGGTGCTTTCTCCCCTCCCCTACATGATGTCATGAGCTGTGTCTGTCTTACTTACCATTTCTTTCCTTTTACTGGAATATTGACTTAAAGGATAGTAGGTCCTTGGTAAGGTCTGTTGAGTGAAAGGGTAGATGGGTGAGTGGGTGGACAGACATAGAGGGAGGGGTAGGTGAGCCACCTATGCTTGGAGGATGGTGAGAGAAGAGTGGCATTTGTGTTAGAGTGCAAGAATGCATAAGATTGGGGAGATTCTTGGAGATAGAGGGTTTCTGATACAGGATGGAGACCATTTTGTAGGTAGGAAGAAATTACTGGGTAGTTTAGATCAAAGGAATGACTACATGAAACTGGGATTTTAACAAAAGTAACTCGAGGGGAAATGAATGGTAAGAGCATTGTCCGAGGGCAATAATTGTTCAATAAACCCGAAACAATAGATTTCACTCATGTATTTTTATAAATCTTGTATTATGGACAAATCAGATTATCAGTTGAATATTAACATTAGATTGAATTTAAGCACGTTAATTATAAATCTGTTTCAACTTTCTCTTCCAGATAACTTTTTTGTGGATGACTATGCTAGATTTACTGTTCTGGATTCCCAAGGCAAGACTGCTGCTATAGCCAATAGTATGAACTATCTGACCAAGAAAGGTAATCCATTTTAGGCTTATCTTGGATTCAACATTTTTTTTTTTTTTTTTTAGTATTTGTAGAAATAATTAAATCTTCAGTGTCTGCTAGAAAGAGATTTCCTCATTTCTTTTATTAATTATTTTTTAGTATTTGTAGAAATAATTCAATCTTCAGTATCTACTAGAAAGAGATTTCATCATTTCTTTTTTTAATTATTTCTTACAATGATTTGAACCCAGAAAATACCTGTTTAAAATTAAATTCTTTATGAAGTGGAGTTTTTGAAACTCCAAAAAGTGGAGTTTTTGAAAATTCAAATGTTGTTTTCTTATATTAGATATTATTTATTAGCTATTAAGGTGAAATGAAATATTTTTTCATGATTCAAATGTGGGAACATTTATGATGTAAACATGGGTTAATGGATTGAAAATTGGTTTGACTTGCCTCTTCAGTGACAACACTGAGTTAAATTTTTTAGGGTTTATAAGATTAACTTGGTTCTAGGAATCCTGTGCACATTTTAAAACTGATTTTTAATATGGAGTCAGTTATTTAGGCTAAAATTGTGTGAAATGATATTTTAAGGGCAGACATGTCCTTTCTCCCTCTGGCCATACTTACTATCCTTTCAAAGCACTGACTGTCATTTAAGGCAGCTATTTTTATCCATGCTGTAGCCTTGTCCTAGGGAGAATTTCTGGCTTCCCAGATCTATGTAAATAAAAGCAATTGCTCCATTTGGTTCCTCAAAGAAATTAGTTCCAAGGGGCCCTGGAACAGTGCTATACAGCTAAGGGGATTACAGAGCAGAGAGAAGATTGATCATATTAGGCATTATTTAAAATTTTGACTCTTAAGGTAGGCATCCATTATAGCAATGACATTTTCTTCTACTTTTTCCTTTACCTCTGTCTAGGAATGTCCTCCAAGGAAATCTATGGTAATTTTAAACTTCAGAATGTTCGGGTTCTTTTCTTAATTATCTTATGTGGTTCCAGGCAATGTTGTGATTCAGAATTTATTGACACTTTATTGTGACATTTCTAGAACCTGTGGGTAATAGTAGATAATTTGTCAAATGCAGATAAAATTTGTATAAATTGTATAAATGTGAAGAATTCTATTTCAGAAAGTTACAAATTAATATGATTAAAGACTGTGATATGTTACCCACATGTTCAAAGGCTCTTTTTCATTGTATATGCTAACAGTTGCCTGAGCCATAGTAGAATTAATAAATGCATGTTCCTAGTTTGTAATTAAGCCACATGGAAGGTTACTCTGCTTTCATTCTAGTATAGAAGTTTCACTACTTTTGCTTTGTATCTTTATTAAACTTGTCATTTTCTTATTTTTTGCATGGTTTTCAGAAATTATTTGGCTTAGTAACAATATTGAAACATAGAATGTGCTTTCTTCCCTCTGACTCAGTGTGTTGTTTTTGTTTTTCTACAGATGATTCTTTCATTAGGCCTGTAACTTTTTGGATTGTTGGGGATTTTGATAGCCCTTCTGGAAGACAGTTACTGTATGATGCTATTAAACATCAGGCAAGTATCTGCACCTCCATTCTGTGTGCTGATGTTACTGTTCTGGGTGGGAAGCGGGAGTCCTGCTTTTTTAGTACTTGAGGGAAAGGACCATTGTTTCTTCGAAGGTCTGCCCACTAGTGAGAAAAGAGGGGAGACTGCAGTGTTCTGATTTTATTTAAGAGTATAGATTCTTATAGAGAAAAAAAATGAGATCCTTATCATAGACAAGTTTTTATTGTGTGACTGTTCATGTTTTGCTGCAGAGATGCTGTGAAGATCATACTGTATATTGCATGGGGGAGGCAGGGCCTTTTCATTAAAGGAGGTCTAGATGTGGGGGAAATACCAGGCAGACACCTTAGTCCTCATATAATAGAAGCAGATCTAGGCACACAGAGGGATGCACATATAGATGGTCTGAAATACACATAGCACATAAATTGTAGAACTTGAGTGAATGGCAGTGGTGAATGGTTGGGAAGAAATGGACTCCTCTAGAGAGTGTTATTGTCAGAGAATGAGCTGTTACAATTCCTTTTCCTGAGCAGTTTCAAATTGAGTCTTCATCCACATTTCATACCCTTCCCATGTCCCCTTGCCACCCTGTGTCCTGAGGAGGCTTATTGAAGTACTAAAATATCAAGGTGATTTCAACTTCACTAACATGCTAAGTGCCTTTAATTGTCTAAAGGAGTAGACCAGATGGTGTAGTCAATTCAAAGTTAAATCAGGATGAAGGAAAGTAGATACATAAATAAGATTCTAACTCAAATTTATAAATGCTTGAGTGGTGGTAGAGTGGGAGAACAAGAAGGGAGAATTGAAAAATTTTTTTCTCAATTTGTTTTAGAGGGAGGGGCAGGGAGAGGTTGAGAGAATCTCAAGCAGACTCCATGCTGAGAGCGGAGCCCTATGCGTGGCTTGATTTCACAAGCCTGAGATCATGACCTGAGCTGAAACCAAGAGTCAGATGCTTAACCTACTGCACTACCCAAGTGCCCTGAAAATTAAAAAAAAAAAAAAAAGAAGTAAAATATAGAATCAAAAGAAGTGCACAAATCATAGGATACATGGTGTCACAAAGGGAACACCCAGGTGACCACACCCAGGTCAAGAAATACAGAATTATCAAATTCCAGAAAGCCCTCTCCTGCTTGTGTCTCCATCACCCCCCTTCACATATTTATGTTTGCCTTCTTTACTCAACATTTTTGAGATTTATCCATGATATTACAAGTAGTGGTAGTTAGTTCTTTTTCATTGTGCTGTATTGTATTGTATGGCTATACCACAAAATTATAAAACTTTGTTTAATCTTTTTGATGGACTGTGGCGTTTTTTTCTAGTTAGGGGCTATTCTGAAGGATGCTGCTATCACTATTCTTGTATGCATCCTTTGATACACATTAGTATGAATTTTTGTTGCTTATGTTCATGACACAAGGTTTTATGGGTCCCAGATAACTTTTCCAACATGGATTCTTATCTTTTTACTCAGGGAGAGATTAATTTTTTTTAAAGAATTTATTTATTTATTTATGAGAGAGAGAGAGAGCGCGCGCACAAGCAGGGGGAGCAGCAGGCAGAGAGAAGCAGGCTCCCTGCTGAGCAAGGAGCCCGATGTGGGACTTGATCCCAGGACCCTGGGATCATGACCTGAGCCAAAAGACACTTAACTGACTGAGCCACCCAGGCATCCCAGGGAGAGATTAATTTTTTGCAAGGCATCTGGAAAGGCCATGTGAACAAAGAAGTATTTGAATAGAAGCCTGAAGATTGGTTGGGACTGAGGGGAGGAAAGATGGGATGGACTTGGGGTTTTGTATGCCAACATGAAGCATGGAGTGTGTTAGAATAATACAAAATGTGTTGGGAAATACAGGACTCTGTTGGTCTGTAAAGGAGCTATATATACAGGGATGGTAAGAAATGAAGTTGGAAAGGTAGACTGGGGACCAGTTTATGTAGGGGTTTGAAAGCCTGGCTATAGCATTTTAATTTTATTCTGTATACAGAAGAGGACTGAAGACCTTGAAGAGAGGTTGTATTTGCTACTTAATGGAATATGATGATGTTAATGCCACTTTTTAAGTTCAAAACATCTACCATATAACTCTTATTTCCCATTTTGTAAATAGAAATCCAGTAACAATGTTAGAATAAGCATGATCAATAATCCTAGTGAAGATATAAGTTATAAGAACACTCAGATCTCCAGAGCAATCTGGGCAGCTCTCCAAACACAGACCTCCAACTCTGCTAAGAATTTCATCACAAAAATGGCCAAGGAGGAGACCGCAGAGGCCCTGGCTGCAGGAGCTGACATTGGGGGGTTCTCTGTCGGGGTAAGTCTCAATGTGTTGCATGGGGTTACTTTCCACAGAAGTTCATTGCCATGGTCTGATGTGTCTTGTTCATGATTGGGATTTGTGATTTTAGTATTGAGTTTCAGAGGATTTTCTTAGTTTGGAAGAATCTTTCTAAGATATAACAATTCTGCCACATTCCCCTTACCACTTTTAATACCTTTAAATAAAGTTTTAAGATATGACTCATATAAATTCATGTTTTAAGCACAAAGCCATTTGTTTTGTATAGTTTTTAAAAGACAGGCAATATTTGATTTGTTATAGAGCAAAAAACTGTGAAGTTTCTTATGAGTTAGAGGCTTATGTGTTCTTAATGTGTTCTGATATAAGCCCCCACATGTATTCATTATATAAGTTACTACCTTTTGGACTATTTTGTAGATTTAAAATTCTTATAAAATGATGAGTATACTTGATATTTCCATTAGAAAAAAGGCCCTTGAAATTAGCAAGATTTTAAAATGCAGAATAAAGGTATAATGAAGAATAATTTGCCAATGGTGCAACCACATAAAAGAATAGGAGCAGGAAATAAGCATTACTTGATAAGTGGGAGGGTGGGAGAAAATGGGAGGAGTGGAGAATTAAGACATCATAATGTTAATTCTTAAAATTAGCTCTGACTTTACATTAAAAGAGCATTTTATGATTTATTCATTATGATTATTCATTTTTATGGCTTGCTTAATAACAATTACTTTTCCTTAATAACAATTACTTTCCTAGGGCATGGATTTCAGTCTTTTTAAAGAGGTCTTTGAGTCTTCCAAAATGGATTTCATTTTGTCTCATGCCATGTACTGCAGGGATGTTCTGAAGCTGAAGAAGGGACAGAGGGCAGTGATCAGCAATGGAAGGGTGAGGATTTTGTCCTGAGACAAACTTGACCTCAAATTAGATCAGTGAACAGGGTTGGCAGTGTTGTCCAAAGCTAGTAAACTCTTCAAACAGAGCCACTCTTTCCAAAGGGGATTGAGGCTTATGCAGTGCTGATGATAATTTCTGCACCCTTATTTCAAAGGAGGTTTGCTTTTCACAAGCATCCTTGTGTAAAACCTTCCTGCTGTATAATTATGTCCTGCCACATGTACGGTGGCAGTAAGAGTGTGATGTCTCTCAGAGAATAAGTTGATAAGGCTTTGATACACGAAGTATTCATCCCCTGTGGGGACTGCGTTCATAGTTGTGTAGTCTCTGTCAACTTCATTGGCGCAGGGTTAGACTATTTCATACATATATGCAGCCAGGGACATGAGACTGGGGGGGGGGGATATACCAAACTTTAATCTCTTAGCACTGGGGGTGAAATCTCTGCTGTCTGTCATTCACTACACTGCATCTCTGGTTTGGCTCTGTTTTTTTTTATATTCAGCGAGAATTAATGAAACTATGTGACTATTTTGTTTTACTTCAGAGTTGCTTACTATAAAAATATTGTGAAGTATACAGGTCTACCCTCTGTAGTTGAGGAATTGATAAGTAAATACATAATTGGATGAGTTGATTTGGATTCTGTTTTTACCTTTTTCATTGATATTCAATGTATACATGTCTTGGGTCTTTAAAGTGATTAGGTTTGTAAGATAGCCTGAGGACAGCAGAGGGCTTCTTTCCAGCTGTGATTCTAGCACTGACCACCCTGTTCTTCTTCACAGATCATTGGGCCACTGGAGGACAGTGAACTCTTTAATCAGGACGATTTCCACCTCCTAGAAAATATCATCTTAAAAACTTCAGGACAGAAAATCAAATCCCATATTCAACAGCTTCGGGTAGAAGAAGATGTGTAAGTTTTCCCATGGAAGAAATTAATTAGTGCATGTCATAGGTACTGTGTTAGTTGAACTTTCCTCATGCTACCTATTTCATGGTGTTTTATTTCCAGTTTGAACATATGATAATGCTTTTCAGTTCAGGTGTTTATTTTTGCTTCTGTTGAAACAAGTTAATTTATTTAAAGAACTGAATTAGGTCTTTCCATTTTATTTTTTTGGTTGTGGAAAATTTCAAACATATGCAAAAATAGAGGGGTGAGTTTTTGTTTTTGTTTTTGTTATCTTGGGATACTCTTGTAAAGAGATACTTTCCCTTGGGTGCCTGGGTGGCTCAGTCGTTAAGTGTCTGCCTTTGGCTCAGGTCATGATCCCAGGGTCCTGGGATCTAGCCCCGCATTGGGCTCTCTGCTCAGCAGGTAGCCTGCTTCTCCCTCTCCCACTCCCCTTGCTTGTGTTCCCTCTCTCGCTGTGGGTTTCTGTCTGTCAAATAAATAAATAAAATCTTAAAAAAAAAAAAAAAGAGATACTTTCCCTTATCTGTTTTATTTTGTCCATGAAAGGAAAGTCAGGTTAAATGCTTCTTTTCCTTTATTTAAGAGTATAGAATAATGAGTTGTTTCTCTTGCAACCTCCAAAGGTAATGATTTGGTTATTGTTGGTTTTTAATTTTTATTTTAATTCTTTCAGTGTTATTATTAGCTAATGTATTTTTTTTTTTTTAAAGATTTTATTTATTTGAGAGAGAGAGAATGAGAGAGAGCAAGCACATGAGAGGGGGGAGGGTCAGAGGGAGAAGCAGACTCCCTGCCGAGCAGGGAGCCCAATGCGGGACTCAATCCAGGGACTCCAGGATCATGACCTGAGCCGAAGGCAGTCGCTTAACCAACTGAGCCACCCAGGCGCCCCGCTAATGTATTTTTTTTTCAAGATTTTATTCATTTATTTGACAGAGAGAGAGCAAGCGCACAAGCAGCGGGAGCAGCAGAGGGAGAGGGAGAAGCAGGCTCTCCACTGAGCAGGGAGCCTGATGTGGGGCTCAGTCCCAGGACCCTGGGATCATGACCTGAGCTGAAGGCAAACGCTTAACTGACTGAGCCACCCAGGCGCCCCTAACTAATGTATTTTAATGAGTTATTTCCCAGTGGAAGAAAATGAATTATTTAATTGGTCCATGTACCTGCTATATAACTAGAGCCCATAAGTCATATACACATGGTTTTATATCAAATGAATATAGTTGAAAGGTGTATTTTTATGTTTAATTTTTTGAGGAACCATCATATGTTTTTCCACAGAGATCATACCATTTTATTTCCCATCGGTAATGCATAAGGGTTCTAATTTCGCCACATCTTTTTCAGTACTTGTTATTTTCTGGTGGTGGTTTTTTCTTTGTTTTTATTTTTTATTTTTTGTTTGTTTTTTTTTTGGTAATAACCCACCCTAATGGGTGTGAAGTTGTATTTCTTTGTGGTTTGATTTGCACTTCCCTAATGATTAGTGATGTTGACAGCTCTTTACGTGCTAATTAGTCATCTGTATATCTTTGGGAAAATATCTTCCCAGTGCTTTGCACATTTTTTTTTTTTTTTAAGTAATCACTTCACCCAGAGTGGGGCTGGAACTCACAACCCCGAGATCAAGAGTCGCACGCTCCACCGACTGAGCCAGCCAGGTGCCCCTACTTTGCACATTTTTATTTTATTTATTTATTTATTTTTTAAAAGATTTTATTTATTTATTTGAGACAGAGAGCATGAGAGGGAAGAGGGTCAGAGGGAGAAGCAGACTCCCTGCCGAGCAGGGAGCCCGATGCGGGACTCGATCCTGGGACTCCAGGATCATGACCTGAGCCGAAGGCAGTCGCTTAACCAACTGAGCCACCCAGGCGCCCCTTTGCACATTTTTAATTGTTTTTTTATTATTGAGCTATAGGAGTTCCATGTAAATATGTAAAAACTCTGGGTATCAATCTCTTATAGATAGATGATATGCAAATATTTTCTTTCATTCCATGGGTTGCATTTTCATTCTTTTGATAGTGTTCTTTGGTGAATAAGTTGGAAGATATAAAATTTAAAAGTTCTTACGGTTTTTCTCTTCATCTCTTTCATATACCCTCATGCTGCAGAATTTAAGATGCATGTCTTAGTGATGTATTGACCTTGACAGCTGCCAGAGTAGTACCTTTGCCAAGTCTTGTGTGACTTGGCAATAACGAAGCTACAGGTAAAGAGGTTTCCTCCTACCTCAGTGGCTTTTAGTGATGCCCTTTGTTCTGGCCTATGAAACACTTCCCTGATGCAGGTCAGGAGGTGTTCCCATGACTTGAAGCCATCATATCGTGGGCATAGCCTTGGACCACCCCCCGCTTTGTGGAGTCTTTGTGGACTATATAATTGCCAGTTTTTCTCTTGCCATTTTGTATAAAGTTCATATGTTCTTCAAACCATCTTGTTGGCATTCAGTACTTGGGCTGATTATATTATGTTCAGCAATAATTGGAAAAACCTTCAGTTAAAGATGCTAAATTTTCACCAACCATGTCTTTCAGGGCAAGTGACTTGGTAATGAAGGTGGATGCTCTCCTGTCAGCTCAACCAAAAGGAGATGCAAGAATCGAGTACCAGTTTTTTGAAGACAGACATAGGTACAGAATTAGTACTGAATTTATGCATATTCTTGAATAAAATCTTAAGGTTGCCTTTACCTCATATGAAGCGTGTACATAAGTTCTTATTGAAATGGAAAATTTGTCCAGTGTACAGTTTTCATATATACTCATTTTCATATGCCGAATTCATATACAGATCTCAGTTGCATAAAAGTTGACATTTATTTCTAAATAAATCTGAAATAGTTCTGACTGTACCCTTTTAGAAAACAGAAAGCATTTAATGAAACAGTTGTAGTTTTCTCATACTCAAAAATAAACAGGTTGTTAGAGCACTTGTATTGTTCATCTTTTATTGAAAACGGTTTTGTTTTCAATAAAATAAAAATAAATTTAGCATTATGAAAAAGTCCTTGCCTTTTGGTTTTGAGTTTTTTATTTCAAAAGTTTCAAAGCTAAAGAATAGTTGAAAGATTATTACAATGAACACCCAGATATCTTTAACCTAGCTTCACCAGTTGTTAACATTATGCCACATTTATCTGTCGTCTGTGTGTGGGTTTGTGCATGTGTTATGTATGTATAGTACATATAATGTATATTTATGTTTGTGTACAAACTTATATGTACTTACATTTTTTCTGAACTATTTGAAGGTCCATTGCAGACATCATTACACATCATGCCTGAATTCCTCAGCACGTATCTCCTGAGCACTAGGAGTGTCTCCACTGTTGGCATACCTCAGAGATTTAACCTTGATACAGTGACATTTAGTAGTACACAGTCCATATTCACATTTCTCCAAGGCCCCAGTAATGACCTTTGAAAACTGTTGTGTTCTTTGATTTAGTCCAGATCACCTGTTGCAGTTCTTTGTTGTGTGTCTTTTTTAGTCTCCTTAAATCTAGAACAGTTCCTTGTGTTTTTTGTTCTTTGGGGTTTTTTTTTGGTCTTTTATGACTGACTTTTTAAAGAGTCCAGACCATTTATCTTATAGAATGTCCCATAGTCTGGGTCGTTTCCTCATGATTAGACTTAAGATTAAGTTGTCTTTAGGAAGAATCCTTACAGTTGATGTATGTAGCCAGGCAAGGTTATATATCTTGATTGTGCCTTAGAGGCTTTAGATATTGAAGCCTACATCCTGCTCCGTTATGATTTTGATTTAATTAGTCTGGGGTAGATTGGACTTCGGTTTCATTGATCCATGCTTTCTTACAGCCAGTTCTTGTGGGGATCAAATTTGACCAGACTGTTTGATGATCCAAGCTAGAATGGAGACTCTCTCCTTTCTCACTGGCTGTGTGTCCTAACTTCTTACATCGCCAGTGGGTGAAGACTTCTGTGGCTCTTTGCTAATCCTATTTGGATTTTGCCCATTAGCACCCATTTTCTCATCACTGTATACTTTCAGGAAGTAACCCAACTAGTTATTACCACAGGAAACATATTTCCCAATTGGCTTGCTATCCTGTTTGCCTTTCATGGCCAAGATAGTGAGTCCTGAGCCAGAATCTCTTCCCTTTTTAGAATATCATTTTCTCCATGAGTCCTATATAATTAAAATGCTCTAATTACAAATTCTGTTGTGAGACAAATTATAATTAGAGAAATTCTTATTGGGGTTGTGTTAGTTAAATGAGTGTTATACTTAAATCAGACGTTTCTTATTTATGTGAGAAATAAAAAGGTCTGAATTATTGGTTATGTATCTCCTTGCCCTAAAAGTGTGACTCACAGAACAGCAGTGGGGCATCATCTAGGAGCTTGTTGGAAATGCAGAATATCCGGCCCCAGACCAGACCTTCTGAGTCAGTATCTACGTTGTAACAGGATCCCCCCAGGTCACGCTTGTGTACCTTAAGATTGGGAAAGCACTGTATTCTTTGATGTTTGCTCTACTCACTTCATGAAAATGTGTATGACTCCCAAATCTTGTTCCTGTGTCTGTCACTTTTGGCCTTACTCTGGTCTTTTCTCTAATACAGCAAATATGTTTCCACATGATATTGTTAGTTTATACTGTTGTCCATTTCCATACCACTGTTCCTCTAATCTTGGCTTTTGTTTTACTTTTTTGTTATAGAGATATAGAGTGGTTAAAAGGCCAACCAGGATCAGTTTCTGGTTATACCTTTCGCAGATCACTTAGAACACTGGGTCAGAACATTAACATGTCACACAGAACTCTGCCCAGACCTGCCAGGTTCACAGGTTTTGGCCTGGGCATGCCTGACTCAGATGCTATACTCTATAGGACTCCTTGGGACTTCTCTTCTTCTTCCCTTTGTGAGAATTTATATAATGCTATTCTCTAGTGAGCTTTTTCCTTCTGGAATTCTAGAGAAGCAGAGAAGTCCAGGTTATCTGAGGGCAGTGGCTCTCATACTTCGGCTTTTACCTAGAGAATTTGTTCAAGTGCAGATTGCCTGACCCACCCCCTGAGTTTCTGATTCAGGAAGTCTGGGTTATGGCTGACAGTTTGTTTCTAACAAATTTCCAGATGAAGCTGATTCTGCTGATTTGGAGCCACACTTTGAAAACAGCTGTATTAGAGTAAAAAAAAACCAACAACGTTATTTTGGAATAATTATTGACAGCTGGAATTGTTAGTTTCATCAAAAATTGAAAACCTCTGCTTTGATAACAGGCACAAAGCTATTTTGATGGTTATTTCCAAAGCACTTAAGGTTTGAAATAACCTTCATCCCCATTTAAACTATAGTTACCCAGTTTTGTTAGTTATATTTTATTTTGCACTTTTGTTTTCCCCTCACTGGATAAATGTTCTTGCACAGAACAGTAGTGGTTAGCACCAGAACTATATTAAAACATTGTTCAGAGCAAACAAAGATAGGCATTGATTTGACCAATTAAGATTTTGGAAAATTGGATATATTTTAAAATCCTTCCAAGTTTATCCCTTTTCAGAATATATCGGAGGCTCCTGCTCCTCTTAAGTCATCTAAGTCAATATGACTTCGGAGGGAGGCTGTGCAGCTGGAAACTGTGGGTGGGGAAATGTACATTCTTCTCAGAAACCGAGAGGGACAACCTGAAACCTAAACATTTAGCTGCTATTTTTAACTTACTAAGAAGACAGAATATGTATAACTTAATGTCCTTGAAAATTGACTCAGTTCTTTTGGAAATGTGATTGACAGTACATATTATCCACAAAAATATTTGTATCCAGTGACTCTGCAGTCTCATATCTAGGATTTTGTCGACTCTAAAGAAGTTTCCAAGTATGAAAAAAACTATGTATGAAGTTACTTACAGGCTGCAAGCCATCTGAATGCCCAACAATAAGGAGTAGCTTAAGTAAACATGGCAGATTCACTTGGTAAATAGAAGATTATTTTTTATTCAGGATATTTGATGTGTAACAATATGGAAAAATCATTATGACAAAGTGGTGGGGTGAGGAAGGAATTATAAAATTGCTAATCTTCTTTAGGTATAGCTGCTCTTTATAGAGGCATTTGAGAAGGGCTACAGAGAAAAATGCCACAGCATGGTTGGGTTGGGATGGTGAGGTTTTACGATTATTTCCTTTTTCTCTCACAAGTTTTCTGTAATGTTCTTTGTATTATTTTTAAAAATCCATTTATTTCTTCTCTTCTCATACCCTTCTTGCCAGGAAATAAAAGTTGGCATAATGTTTGTAATTGTCAAAAACAAATATCAGCTTTTAGCAGGTTTTGGTTAAATACAATTTTAAGCTGGTTTTCATCTTTTGTTCATTTTGAGTGAACTTGAGTCATTAGCAGGTTTTGCAAACTTTGAGGTAGACATAAGTACATGATTAACCACCATGTAGCCTTGTTGCTCTAGATCCGAAGTGTTTTTGGAAATGCTGAGAGCGTGGATAGGTTATGTTGGTCTTAATAAAAAAGGTTAACTTTGTTTCCTGTTTTCCACCAGATTAACATTTTGTCTTTTTGATCTCTGTAGTGCAATTAAAATGAGGCCGAAGGAAGGGGAGACATACTTTGATGTTGTGGCTGTCATTGACCCTGTCACCAGAGAAGCACAGAGACTTGCCCCATTGCTCTTGGTAGGCATAGCCTAAGAGGCAGTTCGCATCTTTTTATCTGAAGTGGTCACAGGCCCTGTGACTCCCTGAGAGTGTCATTGTTCCCCTAGTTATCTTCAGAGGGCTTTGGAAAATGCTACAGGGCATCTTGGCAGAGCAAATGTCTTCATAAAGATTGGTTAATGGCTCTGGAAACAGCCTCATAACCTTAGAAAGTTGGTACAAGTTTGGTTGGTTTCCTCATGTAATTTTTTAAAAATGTCCTATTTAGAGCAAGGTGTCTTTTAATTAAATTGATTTATGCCATATTCTGATTTATAATGAATGAGAGTTAAAAAGGTAAAATAATTTTGCTTTTTTATTTTCCTTTTCTAAAACTAGCATTTTTTCAAATTGTGGCATGTCTTGTAGATGTGTATATTACAATTTTAAGAAAATTTAAGAGCTTTGCCAAAAAGACAGTTGCTTTGACATTTTTTTTCAGTTGTGTTTCTTTTTTAAGGTGAAGTTTTACTGATGTATAATCAGCTAACATTTTTATGGATGTGTGTAAATATGCATACTCTCTAGCCAAGAATAAGTTTGTGGTGTGATGAGACCTTGGCACCACTGTCCATTCAACTGCCCCTGAGCCTCTCTCCCTGGTGTGTGTGTGTGTGTGTGTGTGTGTGTGTGTAAGGAGGTGCTGGGCTACAGTGCTGATGCTGAGCAGGACTGGGGAGTAGAGAATGGGGTTCTCCCATGTCCTGGAGTGAATATGAACATTCTTTGAAATCCCATGCCCTGGAGTGAATATGAACATGTCCCTAGGCCTGAGTTGGGACTCAGGTCTAGGGACAGCTTTGTGGTCAGGGAGCCAGCCTGAGGATACAGGAAAGGTGGAGGAAAGCCCTGAGTGTCTTTGTTTCATCTGAGGGTGGGTTGGGGTGAGTCACTGGGGGAAGCAGAGCTCAACTGAAGGTGGAAAGATGACCAAAGAATCCTACAGTCCAGCACTTATTCTTGGCACCCCTGGGAAAGGGGCTGGGTGGCCTGAGGGCGACTGTGCTGTTTGAGGGGAGGGGGCCCAAGGCCACTGACACTGAGAGCTGGGGCTCAAGGACAGGGGGCCCGGGGGTGGGCTCTCCTCTTTGTGATCACTCTACTTCAAGCCTTTATGAGTTGCCTTCTCATCAGATTTGTAGCCTTGGAGCCTACCCTGTATCTTGTACCTTCCCTCAACCAGATGTGGGTGGGTCCCTGGAGTGGGGCTGTACATCACAAGGGCTGGAGGCTTAGAGGCAGAAGCCCATTATCTCACAGAGAGACAAGTTGTCCTCTTGCCCTTTCCTCAGCTGTGGCCAGGGGTGTGTGGGCCTTGCCTGCCTCAGGGTCAGGCTGCAGTGGAGGTGGGTAGATAGATGAGGTCCTGGCCCAGGAGTGGAGGATAGCGGTGGTTAGGTCTCTTCATGGTTCTGCTTGAGGTGGATTAGCTGAAAGGTGATGAAGTTTAAGCCCTTTTCTGTCCCTGTTCTAAATAAACATTTTTGGACAACAACAACAACTGCACCGATGAACCTTTAAAATTTTCCTTGTGTAGACAACTCTCCATTATCCATCAGTTGCTTCACCATACAAGGGGGAACAGTGATTTTCAGTAGCCCACTTGCCATGTTTTTGCCAAGTGATACGTGTGTGTGATTTAGGTTGTATGCCAGAGTTGAGATTTCCAAAAATTTCTCCAGTGCAGATTTTATGGCTTTTATTATCTTTCTGTCTTTCTTGAGATATTAAGAGATGTTCTCTCAACTCCGTGTCAGAGTGATGTTTCTGAAGAGAAAATGTAAATATTTTGTCTCAAGTAGCAGTCCCTTTCTCTGTAGGAAAATTTTAGGTTTTGTCTCTGGTTTGCTCTTTTAGGTTTTAACCCAGCTGATCAACATGAATCTAAGAGTGTTTATGAACTGCCAATCTAAACTTTCTGACATGCCTTTAAAAAGGTAAGACAAGCTGTTGAAGAAATCAATCGAAAACGTGGTACTAAATCTGAAAGCAGGTATTGAATGTTAAGGATCAAATGGGTTTATAGGTGGACTTCATGTTTGAAAAGATCATTTACTGAATGTTCAGTTTTGCTAAATTTCTGCTCTAATCAGAAGTTCTAAGAATTTAGTGTGGGTCTGGAAGCATTTAGGTGGCATTAACTCAAGTTACTTGGGCCAGCCGGCCTGTCTGCTTGCCTGCCTGCCTTCCTGCTTCCCGCCCCCCCCCACTCCCTTCCCTCCCTCGGAATTATGTAGTTCTTTAATTTTAGAGCATTTGGATCAATATAACTGTTAAATATACCTAGTTAGTTAAAAAAATGTGCTGTGGTACAGAAAGAAACTTGTCTGTCCCGTTTTATCTTAAAAGTGGAGCAGTTATTTCAAGTTGGAGTATATTTGTCAGAGGAAGCTTGCTGAGGCTCATTTGCATGTATCTGGAGAATGAGGGCAGGCTTAGCTGTATGTTTTCTGAACCTTGGAATGGTCATTTATGAAGAAAGTTAAATAAAAAGCAGTAGTAATAGGGTAGCATCTGCTGGGTCTGTGGGAAATTTCTTATGTAAAAATGTGCCGTGTTTTTTAAGTTAGATTCTAAGTGAATTCAAATACTGTTTGAAATGGTTCTCAGCTTCTACATTGTCCTTGAATAGGAGAATTGTTTAAACTACTGTGTATGGTGTTTTCAGGGCTCACCTGAGAACCCAGTCACCATTTAGGACTTTGTGTTTAAGAGAAAAATAACTTTTTCTCATTGAAGGGAGGCATGTGCTCAGGAAATCTTGTGACTCCAACAACGGCCACCCTTAGCAGTACCAGAAAGAATGATCTCTCCTCTCAATTCTGTCCCTCCTGCTCTTCTCTTGCATCTGCAAAAACCATAGGAGGCATAAATTAGGTCAAGAGATGGCTTTGGAAACACTTTTCCCAGTCTGGGAGGTTACCCTTCCAAATCTAGTTTGTTTTATTTTAAGCCAATTAGTTACCTGTGTGGATGCCTGTGAACTTAAGGACTGTGAGTGTATTAAAAGGACTCACTTTTTATTTTATTTTTTTTTTAAATTTCAGTTTTTACCGTTATGTCTTAGAGCCAGAGATTTCTTTCACTCCAGATAATAGCTTTGCTAAGGGTCCAATAGCAAAATTTTTGGATATGCCACAGTCTCCTCTCTTCACCCTGAATTTGAACACACCTGAGAGTTGGATGGTGGAGTCTGTCAGAACGCCATATGATCTTGATAATATTTATTTAGAAGAGGTAAGAATATCATTGCTTCTACATATGTAATCTTGTGGAAAACCTGTTTAAGATGGAGTGGTGATAGTTTCTGAATGAACAGACTGGATCACAGTCCAGGCAAGCCTCTGAGATATCCATGTTCACGTATAATTGTATTTTTAAAAAATAACAGCTTCATTGGGATCTATTTCACATACCATAAAGTTTACCCTTTTAAAGTATACAGTTCAGTAGTTTTAGTATATTCACAGAATTGTGCAGCCATCACCACTAGGTGGAAACTCCATACCCATTAGCAGTCACTCTCCATGACCTCCTGGCAACCACTAATCTACATTCTGTCTCTGTGGATCTGCCTGTTCTGACGTTTGATCTAAAGAGAATCATATATTTTTGTGATTGGCTTCTTTCACTTAAATTATTATTTTTAAGGTTCATCCATGTTGTAGCATGTATTAGTATTCTTTTTTGTTGTGAGAAAATATTGTATGGATATGCCACATTCTGTTTATCCTTTCATTGATAGACATTTGGGTGGGTTCTACGTTTTTGGCTATTATAAATGATGCTGCTGTGAACATTCATGTCCAAGTTTTTATAGATGTGTGCTTTTATTTCTCTTGGAATTGGTGGAACATACAGGAATTCTATGTTTAATCACCTGAGGGATTGCCAAACTGTTTTCCAGGGTGACTGCACCATTTTCCATTCCTGCCCATGATGTTGAGCATTTTTTCATGTGTTAATTGGCTGTATATCATCTTTGGGGAGAAATGTCTATTCAAATCCTTTGCCTATTTAAAAAAAATTGCCAGGTTTTTTTTTTATTGTGAAATTGTAAGAGTTCTTTGTATATTCTAGATACAAGTCTGTTTTCAAATATATGATAGGTAAATAATATCTTTCATTCTGTTAATTGTCTTTCACTTTCTGGATAATGTCCTTTAAAGCACAAATGTTCCTAATCTCGATGAAATCTGTTTTCTTTTGTTGCTTGTGCTTATGGTAGTATACCTGAGAAATCAGTGTTTAATCCCAGGTCACGAAGATTTATTCCTATGTTTTCTTATAAGACTTTCAGATTTTTAAACTCTTACATTTAGGTCTTTTATTCATTTTGAGTTAATTTTTATATATGGTGTGAGGTAGGGTTACAGATTTGTTCTTTGCCTGTGAATATCCATTTGTCACAGCACCATTTGTTGAAAAGACTGTTCTTTCCCCACTATATGGTCTTGGTACCTTTGTCAAAGATCTATTAGCCCTGAATGAATTTAATTCTAGACTCTCAGATCTCTTCCCTTGATCTGTGTGTCTATCCTTCGGCCACACTTGTCTTACTTAGCTTTGTTGTCAGTTTTGAAATTGGTAAGTTAGTTTTCCAGTTTTATTCTTACTTTTCAAGGTAGTTTTGGCTCTTTTGGGTTCTTTGCATTTTGGAATCAGCTTGTTAATATCTGTAGGAAAGGTTGCTGGGAGTTTGATAGAGATTACATTAAATCCCTAAGTCAATTTGAAGAGTATTGCCATCTTAACATTAATAAGTGTTCTGACCCATGAATATGGGATGTCTTTCCATTTATTTGGGTCTTAATTTCTTTCAACAATGTTTTATAGGTCTTAGTATATAGGCCTGTAAAAGATCATGTCATCTGCAAATAGAGGTAGTTTTATTTCTTTCTTTCCAAACTGGATGTCTTTTATTTAATTTTCTTGCCTAATTGGGAAATTTTTAAATTACCAATTCAGTCTCTTGTTATGGATTTATTTGGATTTTCTCTCTCGTCTTAAGTCATTTTCTGGAGTTTATGTCTCAGGAATTTATCCATTTTATCCAGGTTATAATTTGTAGGCCTATAGTTAGTCATAGCATTTTCTTACAGTCTTTTAAATTTAGTTTTGGAGCGGTGCCTGGGTGGCTCAGTCGTTAAGTGTCTGCCTTCGGCTCAAGTCATGATTCCAGAGTCCTGGGATCAAGCCCCGCATTGGGCTCCCTGCTCGGCTGGGAAGCCTGCTTCTCCCTCTCCCACTTCCCCTGCTTGTGTTCCCTCTCTCGCTGTGTCTCTGTCAAATAAATAAATAAAAATCTTAAGAAAAAAAATTTAGTTTTGGAGTGATGTCTCCTTTTCCCTTGCTGATGTCAGTGAGTTGGCTCTTCTTTTTTTTGTGTGGTCAATCTAACTAAAAGTTTGTCAGTTTGTTGATATTTTCGAAGAACCAACTTTCGGCTCCATCGATTTTTCTGTTTTCCTGTTCTTTATTTCATTTATGTTCATATAGCTATTTTGGGTATCTAAGGTAAGTGGTCCTTCCCCCAGTCCATTTTTAAAAGATTGAGAGCTCACATGTATAGTTTTGCTGCTGTATCTTCACAGCCCTCTGTACCTAGTTCAGAGTGTATTAACAAAAGAATTAAAACACATGGTCTTTCCTTATAAGGAGCTTACAGAGCCTCCTTCCTTTTTAAGACCACTGTCTCTGTGTCTGTCCTAAATATCTCTTCTTACAATTGAAGCCTGTTTCCTGGTTCCTCTTGGGAATTGGGAGACCAGGAACTTGAAGATAGTTATTAAGGGACTTCTCAGCCTTCTTTTCATTAGGGTAAAGAAGAATCCCATGATTCTTTACATCCCAAGAATGCTAAGTTAGGGGAGAGTGTGTGTACACACTTGCCTTATTCCCCACCTCAAACCTGTCCACCATGTTTGTTAACAAACAGGAAATGCTGTCTTTGCCCTTGAAGAACCAACTTTTGCTTCAGAGATAGTAGGATGGCCACAGAAAGCACTAAAGAGCGGTGTAAGGAGGCACAGAACAGGTGCAGAGCAGCTCTCTTCCATGTCCTTAGAGTTTTTGCTGCTCTTTCCTAGACTTTCTCCGCTTTCTCTGTATCTGCTGAAAACATAGAGCCTGGGATTTGGTGAGCGTGTGGAGGTTTAGTCCTTAGCTTTCATTATTACGCTTTTGGAATTTAGTATTGCAGTAACATATTAAGCTCCAAATAGTGTGTTATTAGCATTAGATAGGATTACAGAGCCAAGTGTGAACCAGCCTGGGATAAAAACTCTTTAATTAACTAAAGCCAAGCTGCCCCAGTACTTTGCAATTATATCGTATTTTCTGTAAGGAATCAATAATAATTTAGGCAGTTGATGTGGAACATGAATGGCTTTGTGCCATTATGGAGTCATCAAATACATTTTGGGTATTTGCCTTTAGAATGGCAGTAGTATTTTCAGCTATATCCTGTAGGCCAAGATGAATTTATGTTTTTCTCTGCTGTTTCTCATTGTTTCTTCATTATCTTCTTTATTCTTTAGTTTTTAGATCAGTTCATTTTTTTTTTTAAGATTTTATTTATTTATTTGACAGACACAGCCAAAGAGGGAACACAGGGTAAGTGGGAGAGGGAGAAGCAGGCTTCCCATGGAGTGGGGAGCCAACCTGACGTGGGGCTGGATCCCAGGACCCTGGGATCATGACCTGAGCAGAAGGCAGACGCTTAACGACTAAGCCACCCAGGCGCCCCTAGATCAGTTCATTCTTTTGGCAGTGTGTTTTACACGGTTTTCCCAATATTACTTCCTAGATGACAGCCTCATCCTCTCATCTGTACATCTGTACAAAACCTCCTTGCACAATCAAGATACAGAGCATTTCCATCACCCCAGAAAGTTCTCTTGTGCCCCTTTGCAGGCAGTCCCTCCCCATTCTGTCACTATAGTTTTGCCTTTCCTTAAATTTCTTAGAAATATGACCGTACAGTATGCAGCCCTTTACATCTGGCTTTGTTCACTTTGTACAATGCATTTGAAATCCATGTTGCATGTCTCAACAGTTTCTTTTTATTGCTGAGTAATTTTCAAGTGATTTAATTCTGCTGTTGCAGGTGGATAGTGTGGTGGCTGCTGAGTATGAGCTGGAGTACCTCTTACTGGAAGGTCACTGCTATGACATCACCACAGGCCAGCCCCCACGAGGACTGCAGTTTACATTAGGAACTTCAGCCAACCCAGTCATTGTGGATACCATTGTTATGGCCAATCTGGTAAATAATCAGTACATAAGGTGGTGGTATTGAGTCATGTTAATTTGGGCACTACAGTTTATGATGAACAGTTTGCATTCTGGACATGAGGGAGATTAAAATTCATGATTGACTGAATTTGGTCAATAGAAAAATCGAAAGTTAAACTTACAGATTGGAATTACATGTTAGCCTAAAAAAAATGCTAGGATATTCTGAATATTCTGTTCTAATCAAATTGGCCCCTGCAAATTCATTGCTTAAGAACTGACAGCATTTTTTCTTGGCTTTGGAGGTTTTTAGCTTATTCACACATGACACATTGATCCTTCACTCACTTACAGATCAACGACCCCCTTCTTGGCTTCACTGGCCTGTATTTTGCTAGTGTTTCAAATGGGTAGATTTCTTTCTTCTTTTTTTTTTTTTAAAGAATTGCACTGAAATTATAACTTTTATTTAAAATATGAGTGATACTTCAGAAAAGGAAATAACTGTCCCTCAGAAACAGCATTTTGATGTTTCAGAGAGAACTAAAATTTGTCTTTCTTCTTGCCTTAGGGCTACTTTCAGTTAAAAGCCAACCCGGGAGCTTGGATTCTCAGACTAAGGAAGGGTCGGTCCGAAGAGATTTATAGAATCTACAGGTAGGATTAAGTGATGTAGGTGCTTTTCTTCCAGAACATTTTACAGAGAATCAGCTTAAATTGAGTACTACACAGGCAGTTAGCCAGGGAATAAGGATTTAATTCATGTGTGATGAAACAATGCTTTTCTAGGAAATTGAGTATGGAAGAATTGTCAGGGTATGATTGGGCAATAAGTGGTATAAATACTAGTAAGTATAGTCAAGTTTCACTCTTTAGTCTTTCCTTTGTGCTAACAGCATCTCAGAATCAGATTATTCTTTCACTGCGATGAAAACCATAGGCAGATGAGAAATTGAGTCATTTCAAGAAAGGAGAAAAGAAATGAATAACATTCAAACTTTTCTACCTAGATGGTGTATTTCTTGATCCTGGGTGAATTGCAGGTACACAGTGTAAGCTTTGGCCATGAAATCTTGGTGCTAGACTGGCTTTCTTGGTCTGTGGTAATACGGAAGTAGTTCCAGAGCATTTCGTCAGTCACCAGGTTTTTGCCTTCAGGTTTGCTATGGCTGCCTATTAGTTTAAAAAAATTATACTGCCATTTTGAGTTTATCTTTGTATATGGTGTAAGAGAATGGTCCAGTTTCATTCTTCTGCATATGTGACTGTCCAATTTTCCCAGCACCATTTATTGAAGAGACTGTCTTTTTTTCCATTGCATATTCTTTCCTGCTTTGTTGAAGATTCGTTGACCATAGAGTTGAGGGTCCATTTCTGGGGTCTCTATTCTGTTCCATTGATCTATGTGTCTGTTTTTTTTGCCAATACCATGCTGTTTTGGTGATCACAGCTTTGTAATATAGCTTGAAGTCAGGCATTGTGATGCCTCCAGCTTTGGTTTTCTTTTTCATCATACCCCTGGTGATTCGGGGTCTTTTCTGGTTCCATACAAATTTTAGGATTGTTTGTTCCAGCTCTGTGAAGAATGTTGATGGTATTTTGATAGGGATTGCATTGAAAGTGTAGATTGCTCTAGGCAGCATAGACATTTTAACAATGTTTATTCTTCCAATCCATGAGCATGGTTTCACTCATATGTGGAGTGTAAGGAAAAGCGTGGAGGACCATAGGGGAAGGGAGGGAAAACTGAATGGGAAGAAATCAGAGAGGGAGACAAACCATGAGAGACTCTGGACTCCAGGAAACAAACTGAGGGTTACAGAAGGGAGGGGAGTCGGGGGATGGGGTAACCAGGTGATGGGTATTAAGGAGGGCACGTGTGGTGATAAGCACTGGGTTTATGCACAACTAATGAATCGTTGAACACTACCTCAAAAACTAATGATGTACTATATGTTGGCTAAAAAAAATTAAAGGGGGAAAGAAAAATATTAACACTGCCTTTTAAAAGGTGTAATCTAAATTCTGTTTAACACAATTTAAATTAGTTTTAAGCTATGTGAAGAGAGTTTATGTCAATTTTTAGGGAGTGATTTCCATTACAGTGTATTTAAAACACCCTCTTGTGTCATCTTAGTTCTATAGCATCTATAGAGCAGCGTGGTTTCTTGAAGCTGTATTATAATAACATATTTATTGTAAATACCATGTTTTCTTCCAAATAATGTTTTCCTAAATACAGTTTTGCAGAATTTAATCCTATCATAAGAAGTTTACTTGTTCTTCTTCTAAACCCCGTCCCTTCCGTGTGCCCTTTCCCTGGCTGCTCTTCCCCTTTCCCAAGAGTGTGGAGTCTTCCTCTTTTCCTACTCTCTAGGGTTCCCTTCATCTTGGGATATTCCCAGACTCTATGTGTTTCATGCTTCCCTATCAGAATCTTACCTTGCCTGAGAACTCTGCTTTGTGCTGGATGACAGTGAATGAATGCAGTGAATTCATATTTTATCGTGGCTTTCTGCACTTAACACCTTGAAAATTGGTGCCTGGAAATTTTAGGAATTACAGTTGAATGGGGATATCTTATTTTTAATTTTTTTTTTTTTAAAGATTTTATTTATTTTTTTTTGAGAGAGAGACATAGCGAGAGCAGGAACACAAGCAGGCGGAGTAGGAGAGGGAGAAGCAGGCTTCCTGCGGAGCAGGGAGCCCGATGTGGGACTCGATCCCAGGACCCTGGGATCATGACCTGAGCCGAAGGCAGACGCTTAACGACTGAGCCACCCAGGCGCCCTCTTATTTTTAATTTTAAATGTTTCCTGTTCTGCCCTAGCCCTCCCTGCAAATAGAGCTTGTTATAGTTCTTTCTCCAGAATATGGGCACCAGATTGAGTACAGGGCCTAGAGTTGGCTGATTGTGTGCCTCCAGGCAGAAGGATAGAGTAGATGCCTTTACAGAACTCTGAAGTGGAGCCATGCTTTGTTACTTGTCCATGAAAGAGTAGAAGTGATGTGTTTCTGGTGATGGTGCAGAGTGGCTCATGCTCCTAGGCAGTCCCTTATTGCTGATGCTGAACTTGGCTCAGACTTTGTGAATACAGGTGTTGATTAAGTGCTCATCATGCGCTTGCCAGCACTGGGAGCCTCTTACTCTGTGAAAGGTAATTTAAAGAGGAGACTCAAGAAGGAAGTTTGGGTTGTGACTGATTGGAATGTTCAGTGTTTGAAGGATAGAGATTCTGACAGTGCTTCTGTGTAGCTTGAAGGGACTTCCTGTAGGTTTCGAGAAAATAATTTATTCTGGAAAACTCCTTTATGATAAAGATGATGGACAAATATGGCAGATTGATGTCACACCACTTACTGCATTTTGAGAATTGTGATTTGTAATGTCTGTCTTATTCTTTCCCTTTCTTTTCTCTCTAAGCCACGATGGCACAGATTCTCCTCCTGATGCTGATGAAGTTGTTGTTGTTCTCAACAACTTCAAGAGCAAAATTATTAAAGTGAAGGTGAGTTTGGTAATACTAAGGCAGCCACTCTTATAGTGGGTGAAAGTAGCAGTATTCTGGCATTCAGTAGCTCTTATCTAGAAGTAGGTGGATGCATTAACTGATAATGCTGTCTCTGTGGTCATCATTTTACAATATTTATGCATATCAAATCATCACATTGTATACTTTCAATTTATACAATGTTGTTTGTCAATAATTATATCTCAGTAAAGGTGGGGGGAACGAAAACCAGCTTAAGACTTTAATTCACCTTTGGAATTTTAGTGTTTATTGCAATGCTTTTTTTTTTTTTTTGAGAGAGAGAGCATGAGGGGCGGGGTCGGGGGGAGATGAGAGAGGGAGAGAGAAAGAGAAAGAGAGACTCCTAAGCAGGCTCCATGCCCAGTGTGGAGACCGATGCGGGGCTTGTTCTCACCACCCTGAGATCATGACCTGACATGTTAGACACTTAGCCAGCTGAGCCACCCAGGCGCCCCAGAATACTTCTTTAAATGTAAGATGTCTTGGGGTGCCTGGGTGGCTCAGTTGGTTAAGCGACTGCCTTCAGCTCAGGTCATGATCCTGGAGTCCCAGGATCGAGTCCCGCATCAGGCTCCCTGCTCAGCGGGGAGTCTGCTTCTCCCTCTGATCCTCTTCCCTCTCATGCTCTCTGTCTCTCATTCTTTCTCTCTCAAATAAATAAATAAATAAATAAATTAAAAAAAAAATAAATGTAAGATGTCTTTTGTAAATATACATTTGTGGCTTTCTTCAACTGAGAGATTGCATCTTCTAGGTAATCTCTGAGCAATGCAAGTCTCCTTTTACATAGTGTTTTCACAGATACTGTTTTGCTTACAATAGCCATTGTTCACATTATTATTGATGACTGTTCTCAGAAAATTGGGAAGAATGCCAGTGAAAATTTCAATGACAATAATAATTGGTAGCCCTATTTCATTTCTTTTCACTTCTCAGAATTTTGAAGTTCTTAGTGCCTTAAATTCAAGTAAAAGGTATCATGGAATAAATAATCATTACACACAGTAAAATCTAAAGCCGACCACACATGATTGAGCAGAAAACTGGTCCCTGTGTTGTTGAGAAGATTCAACCCGTCTTTATCCTGGTAAATCCTAAAAACAGGCTGTGATGTGAAGTGACTTCTTCCTGACAGCGCTCATGTGGGCTGCACTCTACCCCTGGAAAACCAGCTGTCAGCTTGGTGGATTAGGTTTCTAGTTTTGCTTAGACTCTGTTTCCTACATAGTTGAATTTGAGGTTCTTTGACCATTTTTCAAAGTAAAAACAGTTATTATCTAATTAAGAGAGGTTGCTGGCTCATCACCTGAAGTTTTAATGTGATATGTTGAAGATCATTGTACTGGACTCGTCTAGACTCCGGGTGGATTGTTGTGCTTGTGGGAGAATTCGTTCCCTGTTGTTGACAACACTCCTCACATATGGTTGCAGGTTCAGAAGAAGGCAGATATGGTGAATGAAGACTTGCTGAGTGATGGAACTAATGAGAATGAATCTGGATTTTGGGACTCCTTCAAATGGTAAATTGGCATCATTTAAAAAAAAAGTATCTTTTAAGGAAAAACTGAGATATAAGCACCATCCCTTCCTTCTTTTGAGTATAAGACTCCTATCTGGGCCTTTCAGAATCTGCACTCTGCCACCACATCTTGCACTTCTATTTAGAGTAGATGAGTGTTTTCCACTGACTGAGTGACGGAGGTTAATGTCCCCGTATGGGGAAGTTACTTGTTGACTCTCACTGGGTTGTGCCTGCCTTTCGGAGAGTTCAGTTTACTTCCCATTGAGCGGATCATGTTCTGTGGGATCGCCTCTGTTCAGTCTACTCCTGAAGCTCTGCGGTACCCTGCAGGCAGCACCCTTGTCTTTCCCTGTGGTGGCTTGGTTGCGTTGTGCCCTCTCAGGTGCCAGCGGATGCTTCACCGGCCTCTCCTGCATCGCCCCCTAGGGAAGGAGTGAGCATGGGAAACACATCTCTGCAGCTCTCCCCTTAAAGGGCTGTGTGTCTGTACCAGCATTTCAAGTGTTCTTGTTTTTATCTTTATTATTATAGGGGCTTTACGGGAGGACAGAAGACTGAGGAAGTGAAACAAGATAAAGATGACATAATTAATATTTTCTCCGTGGCATCTGGTCATCTCTATGAAAGATTTCTTCGGTTAGTTGTGTTGATTATTTCAGTATATACGAATGGGTTTGTCACAGTATTCTTATTTAGAGAGTAAATGTTTTATGGGATTCTGTCCATTATGCTTCTGTGTATCTGAAGCACTCTGAGGATTGTGAATATATAATTGTATTTGTTTTGATCTGCCAATCTCATGAAGTCTGGCTGTATAATAAATGCATCTTGTGGATATTACAAGGCTATAAACCTTTAATACCACTGCATGCACATTATAAATAGTGGTGTTTCACTGGCCACCAAGCATTGCTTAAATCAGAAATTAGGAGGTTAACACAGAGAATAGAAGTGGAGTAGGGCCATGGACCTGCCTTCTGAAGATTCATAGGAGTTTAGAGCCAGGAGTGATCTTGGTTCTCACAGAAGAACACCTCTGTTTTATAGACAGATTCAGAGGGTGAAGGAACTTGCCTGAGGTCACACAGCCAGGGCCAAAGAGAGGTCATAGCCTTGGGCTGGTTGATGCAGTGGCCACCAGGGGAAGGCTTGGCTATGAATATGCTCCTTTGCTTGAGAGTGACTTTCCTAATGCCAGGGTTCATTTTATTTTAATTTTCCGTGACAAATCTAGTATGGCAAATAATTAAACTGTCATTTTACTCAGTTTCAGGCCTCCCATTTCCAAGAAATAACTGACCTGTAAAATAGTTAATGTCAAATGTTGGTAACTCAATTCAGTTCCGTGACTCAGTTTGTTTTTGTATGTTTTCGAAGTTAGGAAAACCTGACGCTGTGGCCATTTGCTATCCCCTGACCTCTCTCTGCTCTCCTCCCTGGCGGGGTCTCCAGTTGAGGCTGTGGGGGGCAGTGCAGTGACACAGAGCTGCGGTGGCCTTACAGGTTTTCTTTTCAGAGTCCTGTAATCAGTTAACCACAACCTCCATTATTCATTTATACCATAATCAAGGTAGCAGTTCATGAAGCAGTTTATTTAAAGATGTAACATGATTAAGACATTTGCCTTTATCAGGTATATCTTTATGGGTGAGAAATACTCTTTCTTTTCCATGCAGTGATAACTTTATATAATAAGTGCAGTTTTCCATTTTCCATTACTAAGGGTCTCTCTTTGCCATCAATTTGCTCTGCCATGAAGAACATTCAGCAGTCTCGTGATTGACTCTACTTGATTTCATTGAGATTAAAAAGCATTGGATAATTATTATTGATTATTATTTGCTTTTGTTTGACAGTATAATGATGCTATCAGTACTGAAGAATACCAAGACTCCTGTGAAATTCTGGTTCTTGAAGAATTATTTGTCTCCCACATTTAAGGTTTGTTCCTCAGGAGAAAGGAAAGGATTCTTATTAAGGAGATATGTATGGTATAATATACTTTTTTACTGCTTCAGTGTTATTTGTATGATTTAAAGTTTTTCCTTTTAATTAGGTTTCCCTTCTTCAGTTGCATATTTTGTTTGTTTGTTTGTTTATTTATTTAAGTAATCTCTACACCCACCGTGGGGCTCAAACTGACAACCCCAAGATCAAGAGTCGCATGCTCTTCCATTTAAGCCAGCCAGGCGCCCCTAGTTGCATATTTCTATGTTCATTCCAGATGGATTATTTTGGAGGAATAGTCGTTATAAAACCAAACACAAAATTATGACCTGTTTGAAGCTTGGATAACATTGGAGGAAAATCTGTATCTTTTGTTTTGATGAAATAACATTCTCTTCCTCTGAGCATGTATATTATATAGTTTAATTAGAAAGCACAGTACAAGTTATTCTCTGTTTTTTTTATGTAGTCACAGGTGAGTCAGGGTCAGATTTCTGTATTAGACCACTGTTATGGTAAATGTGTTTTACTTGTGCCATAATCATGATGGCTGACTTACATTATTGAGTTGATTTTCTTCATCAAAGTAAATGGTTGGTTGTTGTTTTCTATGTCCAAAAATAGGAGTTCATACCTTATATGGCAAATGAATACAATTTCCAATATGAGCTTGTTCAGTACAAATGGCCTCGGTGGCTTCATCAACAGACTGAGAAACAGCGCATCATCTGGGGTTACAAGATCCTCTTCCTGGATGTGCTCTTCCCACTAGTTGTTGACAAATTCCTGTTTGTGGATGCTGATCAGGTAAGCTCTTACAAGCCAAATTTAAACAGTTCATATTGGGGCGCCTGGGTGGCTCAGTCATGAAGCGTCTGCCTTCAGCTCAGGTCATGATTCTGGGGTCCTGGCTTCAAGCCCCGCATCAGGCTCCCTGCTCAGTGGGAGGCCTGCTTCTCCCTCTCCCACTCCCCCTGCTTGTGTCCCCTCTCTTGCTGTCTTTCTATCTGTCAGATAAATAAATAAAATCTTAAAACAAAACAAAAACAGTTCGTATTAAAGGCATTAGACTTCCTTCTTTTTAAATGATTTTATTTTTCTAGTTACAGAAAAATACATACTTACATTATTTAGAATATATGGAAAGTTACACTCAGATGTGATCACTTTTAAAATTTGCATTTGAGGTATCTCTTTTCATCTTTTTTTCTATGCCTCTTACCCAGTTGTGATTACACCATGTATGCAGTTTTGTTTCTTAATTCATTTAACATATAAACTAGAACCTGGAAGATTGAGGTTTAACAGTGCTTGCCATTATCTCCAATTATTTACCCAAAAGCTAGGAGTTATTGACATGGTTAAGAGAGGGGAAGCTCTAGTAGATAGACGCCTGCCTTGATAATTTGGAACTCTTCAGATATTCTTCCTCCTGTCAAAGATTTGTCCTAAAAGGAACACACTGTGGTTTTAGACCACACAAACTCAAAAAGTGTGAATATAGTTGTCCTTTACAACCTTCCCCCTCCCCCTGACCTGGCTGAAACCCGAAGTAATCATCTGAATGGAAGTGATATGTAATATGTGCAAAAGTCATGTGGCCAGAGGCTTCATCCACCTCTTTGGAATTACCTGCCTCATCTGACTCCCTGTATCACAACTGGCTTGACCTAAAGCATGCTTTCTGGATTCTAATATAAGCACACTTACTCCTTATTGAGTACTTGCTGTGTGTCAGGCATCTTTACACAGCTGTCCATATATTGATTCATGTAATCCTGTGAAGTCTCCATTTTACACATGAGGAAACTCAGTCACAGAGAGACAAGCATTAGGCAAAGTATCTTACTTGCTAGTGAAGGCAGTCAGCTAATCAGTGTAAGAATCCGGGCTCAGACTGGGTCTACCACTGGGGCCTGTGCCTTTAACCTCAGAGCTGCCCTCTGTAATGTCTCAGTGAAGCAGTCTGTATTGTAAGAAAACTGCTGTCTGCATGGCTGTTTAACAAATGCCTTGTGGGGCGTCTAGGTGGCTCAGTTGGTTATGTATCTGACTCTTGATTTCGGCTCAGGTCATGATCTCAGCGTTGTGAGATGGAGCCCTGTGTCAGGCTCTGCACTGGGCGTGAAGCCTATTTTAAGATTCTCTCTCTTCCTCTCCCTCTGCGCCTCCCTCCGTCTAAAACAAACAAAACAAAACAATGACTTGTGATCTTTTTTTTTCCAGATTGTACGAACGGATCTGAAAGAGTTAAGAGATTTCAATTTGGATGGTGCTCCTTATGGCTATACTCCTTTCTGTGATAGCCGAAAAGAAATGGATGGCTATAGGTTCTGGAAATCAGGGTACTGGGCCAGTCATTTGGCTGGGCGAAAGTATCATATCAGGTATTGAAAAAGGAGTACTCCCAGTGTTGTTTGATTTTCTTTTCTTAAAAAATTTATTTTACATATTTGAATTTGTGAATAGGTAATAAACTAACATGGTTCAAAAATAAAAATTATGAAAAATATGCAGTGAAAAATAATCTTCCCAGTCCTTTCCGTCTTCTACCCAGTTCCCATTTCTACAACAGATAACCGACTTTATTAATTTACTATATGTCCTTCCAGAGTTTGATTCTTACATTATCAACTGAACTTTTTTTACACAAAATATACCATCATGTTTACAGTTTTGTGCCTTGCTTTATTTAATATCTCTAGTAGATCTTACATCAATGTCCTGAGAGAGAGACCTTCCTTTTTACATCTACATATTATTCCAGTATATATGTTATTTATGGTATTTTGCTGTGACATACAGTGTTGCAGTGAATAATTAAATACATCATTTAGTATGTTTCAAATATATCTGTAGGACAAATTCCTAGAAGTAGAACTCCTAGGATGGACTGTGTAACATTACATTATCTGCTCTGGGTCGAGTGTGGTTTGGAAGATCTGGAAGGTCTGGGGATGTGTAGGTAGCAGCATTTACAGACATAAATGTTGGGGTTTGGTGATTTCTTTGTCATCAGTTAATGTTCTTGGTCCAGAAGATCTGTAACACTTGGGGTTTTTTCCCCTGCAACATTTAAGACATCAACAGGATATCTTTGACTGATGGTTAGCTTTTATTACCTAATCTGCTGACATTTGGTAGAAGTTTTCTTTTGTCAGAGATTTAAGGTAGCTAAATAAGGCAATTTAATAAAGAAGAGGGACAAAGTGAGTTTGTGGTGGCAGAATATGGGTTTTGCAATAATTTCCTGAGCCATCTTTGAAGGAGCACATACTGACCCTGAGCTCCACACTGAGGCCACAGCTTACTTTTTCAAAGAGAGGCCAGGATGTTTACCTGGTGACCATTATTCAGCGAGGTTACTTTTTCTGCCACAATCCATGGTTATAACAAGTAGTTCTTCTCTATCCAGTGCACTGTATGTTGTGGATCTGAAGAAGTTTAGGAAAATAGCTGCTGGTGACAGACTCAGGGGACAGTACCAAGGTCTGAGTCAGGATCCTAACAGCCTTTCAAATCTTGATCAAGTAAGTGGCTATTTTTTTTCGTTAACACTTTCAGTGATGGGTATGCAATACTGTTTCAGGAATTAAATTATTATTTTCCTCTCAATTCTCTCCTCCGTTGGGACAGTGTTTTGTTTCTTCATGGAAAGGAATTGTGGGGTGTGTGTGTGTGTGTGTGTGTGTGTGTGACATTTTTATCCTCAAGAGAAGAAATACTAGTGAAAAATGTCATAGGCCTGATGTGAGTTTGGAAGGGAGATGGAAGGAGGATGCTGTCTCTTCAAACCATTATCGTATCTTTCAGTTTTGCACCCAAGTTACCTTGTTTGATAAATTTGTTTCTCTGCCTGCTAGGAGCAATTTGTTTCTTTTTAGGAACTAATTAGCAAAGATTCACAGTAGATAGTCTACAATTTCCCTTTTTTTCTTTTTAAAGATTTTATTTATTTATGTGTCAGAGAGAGAGAAAGAAAAATCACAAGCGGGGGAGCGGAAGGCAGAGGGAGAAGCAGGCTCCTCGCCGAGGAAGGAGCCTGATGTGGGACTTGATCCCAGGACCTTGGGATCATGACCTGAACTGAAGGCCCACGCTTAACCGATTGAGCCACCCAGGCATCCCTCCTTTTTTTCCTATGTCAGAAACTATGGTGTTTTTTTTTGTGTGTGTGTGTGTGTGTGTGTGTTTTAACCATGGTGGTTTTTTTTTTAAGAAGTTTAGCCAAATCAATTTATTAATGCTAAATATTTTTCAGAAGTGAGATAATAGTTTGTTTTAGATACCTAGTTTTACATATTTTGTTTTGCTTAAGTCTGCCTTAAACATTTTACAACTGTTATTGTGATATATAGCACCCATAAAGGAAAGCATACAAAACAAAATTATACCGATATATACATATTCATATGCATCAGTGAATTACCACAAAGCAAATGCCCATATACCATCATCCAGTTCAAGAAATAGAACATTACTAGCATCCCAGCAGCCATCTTTCTTCTCTAACAGAAGTATCCAGCATCCTGACTTTGGTGGTAATTACCTCAATTCTTTTCTTTGTAGAATTACTACTTGAATGTGTATCCTTAAATACTATAGTTTAGTTTTGCCTGTTTTTTTCCTCCCTACCTCAGTTGTATCTTAAAAGCTGTACTCTTTTGAATCTAATTTCTTTTGCTCAATGTTATGTTTCTGCAGTCCATCCATTTTGTTGTGTGTAGTGGTACTGTGTTTTGTTTATATTACATTTGGGTTGTTTTCCATTTTTGTCTTCCATGGATAATGCTGCTGTGAGCATTCATGCAACTGTCTTGATGCACATGTACACATATTTCAGTTGTGTGTACAACTACATGTGGAATTACCAAGTCATCAGATTTGTATGTTTGTCTTTATTAAATGATCCTAAACAGTTTTCCAAAGTTCTAATTTATACTCCTACCAGCCATGTAAGAATTCCTGTTGCTCCGTGTTTTGACCAGTACTTACTGTCAGTCTGTTAATTTGGTATATGTGAACTACCATCCTATGTGGCTTTCATTTAGAGAGTTTATTACATTTACATTTTCTATAATTGTTAGTCAAGTAGGATTTACATCTGTCATTTTAATTTCCTTGTTTCCTGTACTGTATATTTTTGAGTTATTTTCTCAGTGGTTGTCCTGATGATTATCATTAACACTTTAACTTATGACAATTTAGTTTGGGTTACTAACAACTTAATTTCAGTAGTATACAAAAACTTTGTTCCTATATAGCTTTGTTCCCCTCCTTCCCATACTTTTATTATCATACAGTTTGTATGATACATTGTATATATATTGTATGATACATTATATGCCTATCAACACAGATTTGTGATTACTACTGTATGTAATTGTTTTTAAACCAGGTGGGGGAAAGCTCTAAATAAGAAATACATTGGTATTATCTTTTATATTTACCTACATACCTTTACTGGTGCTTTTTATTTCTTCGTGTAGATTTGAGTTACTGTTTAGTGTCCTTTCATTTCACCCAGAGGTCTCCCTTTAGTATTTCTGATAGGATGGCTCTGGAGCTACAAACTCTTGGGGGAAATTTTCTCCTTCATTGTTTTTTGATGGATAGTTTTGCTGGATATAAAATTCTTGCTTGTCATTTTTTCTTTTTCTCATATTTTTCTTTGAATATATTGTCCCACACACTGTTAGCCTCCATGTTTTGTGATGAGAAGTTAGCTGTTAATCTTGAGAATCCCTTACCTGACAAGTCACTATCTCCAGTCTTTTCTTTTGATAGTTTTGATTATGATGTAGCTAGGTTGGGTCTCTTTTGAGTTAATCCTACTTGGAGTTCATTGAACTTCTTGAATGTGTAGGTTAATGTTTTTCACCAAGTTTGGGAAGTTTTATTTCTTTATTATTTCTGCCTCTTTTTCTCTCCTCTTGGGACTCCCATTGTATGTGTTCATATATTTGATGGTTTCCCACAGTTCTGTGAGCTCTGTTTATTTTTTTTCATTCTTCTCTCTGCTCCTGGAAAATCTTAAGACTGGATAATCTCAATTGATTTATCTACAGTTGACCTGATTATTATTATTTAAAAAAATTTTTTTATTGTTAATGTTAATTCCCATACATTACATCATTAGTTTTAGATGTAGTGTTCCATGATTCATTGTTTCTGCATAACACCCAGTGCTCCATGCAGAACATGCCCTCTTTAATACCCATCACCAGGCTAACCCATCCTCCCCCCGCCCCAGAACCCTCAGTTTGTTTTTGAGTCCATTGTCTCTCATGGTTCATCTCCCCCTCTGATTCTCCCCCTTCATTCTTCCCCTCCTGCTGTCTTCTTTTTTCTTTTCTTAACATATATTGCATTATTTGTTTCATAGGTACAGATCTGAGATTCAACAGTCTTGCACAATTCACAGCGCTTACCAGAGCACTCCCCAGTGTCTATCACCCAGTCACCCCATTCCTCCCACCCCACCCCCCACTCCAGCAACCCTCAGTTTGTTTCCTGCAATTAAGAATTCCTCGTATCAGTGAGTTCATATGATACATGTCTTTCTCTGATTGACTTATTTCGCTCAGCATAATACCCTCCAGTTCCATCCACGTCGTTGCAAATGGCAAGATCTCATTCCTTTTGATGGCTGCATAATATTCCCTTGTATATACGTACCACATCTTCTTTATCCATTCATCTGTCGATGGACATCTTGGCTCTTTCCACAGTTTGGCTATTGTGGACATTGCTGGTATAAACATCGGGGTGCACGTACCCTTTCTGATCCCTACTTTTGTATCTTTGGGGTAAATACCCAGTAGTGCAATTGCTGGATCGTATGGTAGCTCTATTTTCAACTTTTTGAGGAACCTCCATACTGTTTTCCAGAGTGGCTGCACCAGCTTGCATTCCCACCAACAGTGTAGGAGGGTTCCCCTTTCTCCGCATCCCCACCAACATCTGTCGTTTCCTGACTTGTTTATTTTCGCCATTCTGACTGGTGTGAGGTAATATCTCATTGAGGTTTTGATTTGGATTTCCCTGATGCCGAGCGATATTGAGCACTTTTTCATGTGTCTGTTGGCCATTTGGATGTCTTCTTTGGAGAAATGTCTGTTCATGTCTTCTGCCCATTTCTTGATTGGATTCTTTGTTCTTTGGGTGTTGAGTTTGATAAGTTCTTTATAGATTTTAGATACTAGCCCTTTATCTGATATGTCATTTGCAAATATCTTCTCCCATTCTGTCGGTTGTCTTTTGGTTTTGTTGACTGTTTCTTTTGCTGTGCAAAAGCTTTTTATCTTGATGAAGTCCCAACAGTTCATTTTTGCCCTTGCTTCCCTTGCCTTTGGCGATGTTTCTAGGAAGAAGTTGCTGCGGCTGAGTTCGAAGAGGTTGCTGCCTGTGTTCTCCTTTAGGATGTTGATGGACTCCTGTCTCACACTGAGGTCTTTCAACCATTTGGAGTCTATTTTTGTGTGTGGTGTAAGGAAATGGTCCAGTTTCATTCTTCTGCATGTGGCAATCCAGTTTTCTCAACATCATTTGTTGAAGAGACTGTCTTTTTTCCATTGGACATTCTTTCCTGCTTTGTCGAAGATAAGTTGACCATAGAGTTGAGGGTCCATTTCTGGGCTCTCTATTCTGTTCCATTGATCTGTGTGCCTGTTTTTGTGCCAGTACCATACTGTCTTGCTGATGACAGCTTGTAATAGAGCTGGAAGTCCGGAATTGTGATGCCACCAGCTTTGCTTTTCTTTTTCAACATTCCTCTGGCTATGCGGGGTCTTTTCTGGTTCCATACAAATTTTAGGATGATTTGTTCCATTTCTTTGAAAAAAGTGGATGGTATTTTGATGGGGATTGCATTGAATGTGTAGATGGCTCTAGGTAGCATTGACATCTTCACAATATTTGTTCTTCCAGTCCATGAGCATGGAACGTTTTTCCCTTTCTTTGTGTCTTCCTCAATTTCTTTCATGAGTATTTTATAGTTTTCTGAGTACAGATCCTTTGCCTCTTTGGTTAGATTTATTCCTAGGTATCTTATGGTTTTGGGTGCAATTGTAAATGGGATCGACTCCTTCATTTCTCTTTATTCTGTCTTGTTGTTGGTGTATAGGAATGCCACTGACTTCTGTGCATTGATTTTATATCCTGCCACTTTACTGAATTCCTGTATGAGTTTTGGCAGTTTTGGGGCGGAGTCTTTGGGGTTTTCCACATAAAGTATCATATCATCTGCAAAGAGTGAGAGTTTGACTTCTTCTTTGCCAATTTGGATGCCTTTGATTTCTTTTTGTTGTCTGATTGCTGTGGCTAGGACTTCCAATACTATGTTGAATAGCAGTGGTGATAGTGGGCATCCCTGCCGCGTTCCTGACCTTAGGGGGAAAGCTCTCAGTTTTTCCCCATTGAGAATGATATTTGCTGTAGGTTTTTCATAGATGGCTTTTATGATATTGAGGTATGTACCCTCTATGCCTATACTCTGAAGCGTTTTGATCAAGAAAGGATGCTGTACTTTGTCAAATGCTTTTTCTGCATCTATTGAGAGGATCATATGGTTCTTGTTCTTTTTTTTGTTAATGTATTGTATCACGTTGATTGATTTGCGGATGTTGAACCAACCTTGCAGCCCAGGGATAAATCCCACTTGGTCGTGGTGAATAATCCTTTTAATGTACTGTTGGATTCTATTGGCTAGTATTTTGGTGAGAATTTTTGCCTCCATGTTCATCAGGGATATTGGTCTGTAATTCTCCTTTTTGATGGGGTCTTTGTCTGGTTTTGGGATCGAGGTAATGGTGGCCTCATAAAATGAGTTATGAAGTTTTCTTTCCATTTCTATTTTTTGGAACAGTTTCAGAAGAATAGGTATTAATTCTTCTTTAAATGTTTGGTAGAATTCCCCTGGGAAGCCATCTGGCCCTGGGCTTTTGTTTGTTGAGAGGTTTTTGATGACTGCTTCAATTTCCTTAGTGGCTATAGGTCTGTTCAGGTTTTCTGTTTCTTCCTGGTTCAGTTTTGGTAGTTGATACATCTCTAGGAATGCATCCATTTCTTCCAGGTTATCTAATTGGCTGGCATAGAGTTGCTCATAATATGTTCTTATAATTGTTTGTATTTCTTTGGTGTTGGTTGTGATCTCTCCTCTTTCATTCATGATTTTGTTGATTTGGGTCATTTCTCTTTTCTTTTTGATAAGTCTGGCCAGGGGTTTATCAGTCTTGTCAACTCTTTAAAAGAACCAGCTCCTAGTTTCGTTGATCTGTTCTCCTGTTCTTTTAGTTTCTATTTCATTGATTTCTGCCCTGATCCTTATTATTTCTCTTCTGCTGCTGGGTTTAGGCTTTATTTGCAGTTCTTTCTCCAGCTCCTTTAGGTGTAGGGTTAGGTTGTGTACTTGAGACCTTTCTTGTTTCTTGAGAAAGGCTTGTATTGCTATATACTTTCCTCTTAGGACTGCCTTTGCTGCATCCCAAAGATTTTGAGCAGTTGTGTTTTCATTTTCATTGGTTTCCATGAATTTTTTTAATTCTTCTTTAATTTCCAGGTTGACCCATTCGTTCTTTAGTAGGATGCTCTTTAGCCTCCATGTATTTGAGTTCTTTCCGACATTCCTCTTATGATTGAGTTCTAGTTTCAAAGCATTGTGGTCTGAAAATAGGCAGGGAATGATCCCAATCTTTTGGTACCGGTTGAGACCTGATTTATGACCCAGGATGTGATCAATTCTGGAGAATGTTCCATGGGCACTAGAGAAGAATGTGTATTCCATCGCTTTGGGATGGAATGTTCTGAATATGTCTGTGAAGTCCATTTGGTCCAGTGTGTCATTTAAAGCCTTTATTTCCTTGTTGATCTTTTGCTTAGACGATCTGTCCATTTCAGTGAGGGGGGTGTTAAAGTCCCCCACTATTATTGTATTGTTGTCAATGTGTTTCCTTGCTTTTGTTATTAATTGGCTTATATAATTGGCTGCTCCCATGTTAGGGGCATAAATATTTACAATTGTTAGATCTTCTTGTTGGATAGATCCTTTAAGTATGATATAGTGTCCTTCCTCATCTCTTATTACAGTCTTTGGTTTAAAATCTAATTTGTCTGATATAAGGATTGCCACCCCAGCTTTCTTTTGGTGTCCATTAGCATGGTAAATGGTTTTCCACCCCCTCACTTTCAATCTGGGGGTGTCTTTGGGTCTAAAATGAGTCTCTTGCAGACAGCATATTGATGGGTCTTGTTTTTTAATCCAATCTGATAGCCTGTGTCTTTTGATTGGGGCATTGAGCCCATTTACATTCAGGGTAACTATTGAAAGATATGAATTTAGTGCCATTGTATTGCCTGTAAGGTGACTGTTACTGTATATTGTCTGTGTTCCTTTCTGGTCTATGTTGCTTTTAGGGTCTCTCTTTGCCTAGAGGACCCCTTTCAAGATTTTTGTAGGGCTGGTTTCGTGTTTGCAAATTCCTTTAGTTTTTGTTTGTCCTGGAAGCTTTTTATCTCTCCTTCAATTTTCAATGACAGCCTAGCTGGATATAGTATTCTTGGCTGCATATTTTTCTCATTTAGTGCTCTGAATATATCCTGCCAGTCCTTTCTGGCCTGCCAGGTCTCTGTGGATAGGTCTGTTGCCAGTCTAATGTTTCTACCATTGTAGGTTACATATCTCTTCTCCCGAGCTGTTTTCAGGATTTTCTCTTTATCTCTGAGACTCGTAAGTTTTACTATTAGATGTCAGGGTGTTGACCTATTTTTATTGATTTTGAGGGGGGTTCTCTGTGCCTCCTGGATTTTGATGCCTGTTTCCTTCCCCAAATTAGGGAAGTTCTCTGCTATAATTTGCTCCATTATACCTTCTGCCCCTCTCTCTCTTTCTTCTTCTTCTGGGATCCCAATTATTCTAATGTTGTTTTGTCTTATGGTATCGGTTATCTCTCGAATTCTGCCCTCGTGATCCAGTAGTTGTTTATCTCTCTTTTTCTCAGCTTCTTTATTTTCCACCATTTGGTCTTCTATATCACTGATTCTCTCTTCTGCCTAATTTATCCTAGCAGTTAGCGCCCCCATATTTGATTGCACCTCATTAATAGACTTTTTGATTTCTACTTGGTTAGATTTTAGTTCTTTTACTTCTCCAGAAAGGGTTTCTCTAATAACTTCCATGTTTTTCTCAAGCCCAGCTAATATCTTTAAAGTCATGATTCTGAACTCTAGATCTGACATCGTACTAATGTCCATATTGAGTAGGTCCCTGGCAGTCGGTACTACCTCTTGTTCTTTTTGTTGAGGTGATTTTTTCCATCTTGTCATTTTGTCCAGAGGAGAATAGATTAATGAGAGAACAAAATGCTAACAGGGTAACAACGTCCCCAGAAAATATACTCTAAAAAATCAGAAAAGACCTGAAGCAGTGGGAAAAGAAAGGGAAAGAGAGAAAAAAGGAAAAAGGAAAAAAAAAAAGAAAAAGATAAAGATAAAAACAAAAACAGAACAACAACAACAAAAAAAGCAGAATACGATCAAATATGATCAGGCTGGTATATAGATCAGTGCCACACACTAGATTTGGGGTGTATTTTAGTCTTTTAGAAGAAAGTGCCTCCCAAAATTTTAAAGAAAGAAAAACTTATATATGTACAAAAATAAGGGTTGATATGATGAAGGGATGGAATATGACTGTAAAGATGGAAATTATAAAAAATTTTATAAAAGGAATTGATAAGAAGTTGTTTGAAAAAAGAAAGAAGAGGATTTAAAAAAAAAAAAGAAAAAGGAGAGAATGTGATCAGGCAGGGGAGTAGGAAAAACCATACACTAGAGATTTAGGGTATATTTTGATCTGTTAGAAGAAACTATCTCAAAATTTTAAAGAGAGAACAATTTAGATATATATGCCAAAAATACACATAACTACTATGAAGGTATAGAATATGACTCTAAAAATGAAAAATAAAAATGTTTTTTTAAAAAAGGATTGATAAGATGTTGGTTGAAAAAGGGAAAAAGAAAAATTAAAAAAAAAAAAAAGACAGTTAAAAAAAAAATTAACTTTGAAAGACTACAGAATCATGGTAAAAAAGCCATGGATTCTATGTGCAGTATTCACCTAGTGCTGGAGTTCTGCCGTTCTCATTGATCAGTAAACTTGGTCTTGGCTGGCTGTTCTTGCTGATCTTCTGGGGGAGGGGCCTGTTGCCATGGTTCCCAAATGTCTTTGCTGGAGGTGGAATTGCCCCGCCCTTGCCCTGTCTGGGCTAAGTTATCTGCTCTGGTTTGCTTTCCGGAGCTTTTGTTCCCTGCAAGCTTTCCGTACAGCTTTGGAGGAGGAGAGTGAAAATGGCGGCCTCCCAATCTCTGGCCCAGAGGAGCCGAGAACTCGGGGCCCCGCTCCTTAGTGAGCACCCAGAGAAAAGCTGTCAGTCACTCCTGTCTCCCTGGTCTCCGGCCTCACTCCCTGCTCACCTGGTCTGTGACTGAGCGTTTCTATCTCTGGCACCCGACCCCATGTGGAGTCTCCAAACCCAGCAGATTCCTGTGGTGCGCTCCCACACCGCTCCTCCTGGGGGAACAAGTTGAGTCTCCCCAGATCTGCCCCTTGTTGGGTCCCTGCTGGAGGAGCAGTGGCCCGACTGTGCCGCGGATCACGGTTTATGGCAACCCCGAGCTGAGGGCCTGCCCTCAGCTCCGTCTCTGCAGCTGGCTTCCCCGCTCTGATACTTGGGAGCTCTGCCACACTCAGGCACCCCCGGTCTTTCTGTGACTCCGAGGGTCCTGAGACCACACTGTCCCACAAGGGTCCCCCCCCCGCCGTTTAGCCACCGGAGTGACGTCCCTCAGCGGAGCCGACTTCTAAAAGTTCCGATTTTGTGCTCCGTGGCTCTATCACTTGCCAGAAGCGGCCTACAGAGGCCCCTCCCCCGCCGTCTATCCTCCCGAATATCGCCTCGGATTCACTTCTCTGCACATCCTACCTTCCAGAAAGTGGTCGCTTTTCTGATGAGAGAGTTGTTGCTCTTCTTTTCTTCGATCTCCTGTTGAGTTTGTAGGTGTTCAGAATGGTTTGATCCCTATCCAGCTGAATTCCTGAGACCAGATGACATCCAAGTCTCCTACTCCTCTGCCATCTTGACCTGATTATTTTTTCTGCTACTCAAATCTGTGGCTAAACCCATCTAGTGAATTTTCATTTAAATTGTTGTGTTTTTCAACAGTAGATTTTGTTTGGTTCTTTTGTATAATTTGTACCTCTTTATTCTCTAATTTACTATTTATACTAATTAATAATACTAATTACTAATAATATTAATTACTAATTAATATACTTTCCTTTAGTTCTATTAGACTTGGTTTCCTTTGTTCCTATTTGAACATATTTAAGATACCCGATATAAAGTCCTTGTGTTGTAAATTCAATGTCTGGGCCTCCAGAAGTATAGCTTCTATTGATTACTTTTTACCCCTGTATATGGGTTTTGTATATTTGGTATTTCACATGTCTCTTCTTTTTTGTTGAATACTGAAAATTTCAAGTAATATAGTGTGGCACTCTGGAAATCAGACTTTCCCCTGTCCCCAAGGTTTATTGTTGCTGCCTATTGCAGGAGTAATTGTTTGTTTTTGGACTTCTAAACCAGTTCTGTGAAGTCTGCATTTTTGGTCTGCCTGATTAGCTTAGTGGTCAGCTAAAATTGGGCAGAGATTTCCTTAAGTGTTCAGAACCCCTAAGACTTCCATTCTTTGCCAGCAGCCTCTGGGTGCATGTTGGGACACATCCTCAACAGTTAGCCAGGCAGTTTACCACTCTACCTTCTTTGTTGCATAGAGCCTCAGGATCAACCAGAGATGAGAGCTTTTGGCTTTATTAGGTCTTTCTTGCTTATGCACACACCACTGAGCATGCTCAGAGCCTTATACATGTGCATGGCTTTCTGTTTTCCCAGGAATATATCTTTTCTTTTCAAAGCCTCCTATGGATATCTAATTCTTTGGTTTCTCCTGTCAAGAATTTTGCTTAGTATATTCTTTGCTCCACTTTAGACAGCCTCGGAAAGCTTAATATAATCCTCAAGTGCTGCTGAGGAGAAGTTTTTTATCATTGGGTTAAGTTCAACTGAGATTGAATAGACGGGCCTATATAGTACAGTCTTTAAATAATGCCTCTGCTTTGGGAATGAAGCTTGAAAGATCTCCAGCGTCGTTCTCCTTTCTCCAGTATGGGAGTTCAGGCTGTTATTTTTTGAGGCTTATGGGGAGCAGGAGAATAGGAATAGGCTAAGTTCAGATGCCTCAAAATTCACTGTTCTTATCAACATTCAACCATTTTTTGTTGACTTTTAGTTGCTCCTTAGGTTGCTGCAAACCTTTGGTTAATTTCCAGTGTTCTGAAAAATGTTGGTTCTATTTTTGTCATGTTTTTGGCTGCTTTCATGGAGAGGTGAACTTTCAGAGCTCCTTACTCTACCATTTTTTGCTGATGTTGCTCCTCATTGTGGTTTTATTTTGCATTTCCATTATTAATATAATGAAGTTGAGTACCATTTTGTGTGTTTATGGCCACTTAGGTATTCTCTTTTGTGATATGCTTATTTAAGTATTTGGGTTGTTTGAAATTTTTCTTCTTGATTTATGGGCATTCTTTTATATATACTGATAGTGTATCCTTTGTTATATTTGTTGCAGAATTTCCCACTTTAACTCTCTTAATGGTATCTTTTGTAGTCAGACTGGTCAATATTTTCTGTTACGGTTAATGCTTTTTGACCCCTATTAAAGTTACAAAGATACTTTTTTTTATATGAGCTTTATTGTTTTTTTCTTTCACATTCAAATCATTATTCCAGGAGGAATTTGTTTTTGAGATAGAGTTCAACTTTCACTTTTTATGTACATATACAGTTATATCAGTTTTTTTTTTTTTTTTTTTAATGAAATGCACTGCTCTATAATACCATCTTTGTCAGATATGAAGTGCCCATATATGCATGGATCCATTTCTGGGTCTTCTGGTTTTTGATTGGTCTATTTGTCTATCTTCACATCCATACTACAAATATCTCAGTTACTTTAGTTCTGTAATAAGTCATGATACCCAGTAAATCAAATCCTCCCACCTCATTCTTAAAGAATGTCTTAGAGTATTCTTTGTCCTTTATTTTTTCATATACATTTTAGAACGAGCTTGTCAAGTTCAGGAGGAAAAAAACACTTGCTAGGATTTTATATTTGGGTTGTATTTAATTTCTCTCAATAATGTAGATTGTTTTCCTCATAGAGATCTTGTACATCTTTTTTAGAGTTATTTTTAAAAGCCTTTTGTTTCTGTTTGTTGCTGGTATCTAGAATTGCAACTGATTTTTGTTCTTTGTCGTACTCAGCCACCCTGCTAATATATATATATATATATATATATATATATATATATATATACTTTTGTCTTTTCTATATATGTAAGCATCATATATCTACAGATAATGGCAGTTTTATTTTTTCTTTTCCAATCTTACATTTAAAAAATTTTTTTTCATGCTTTCACTATTTACTGGACTTCCATAATGTTGAATAGAAATGTTGATAGTGGACATTCTTGACTCAAAATGATGAAAGTATTCAGCATTTCACCACTAAGTATGATGTTTGTTGTAGATGTTCTGTAGATACCTCTTATTCACATTAAGGAAGTTCCTTTTAGTTCTTTTTTGATACTTAAAAAAAAAAGATCCCTTGTGTTAAATTCTGTAAATTTTTGACATCTGCTGAAATAATATGATTTTCTCTTTTATTCTGTAAATATAGTTAATTTTATACCTAAATATAATTTCTGAATTATAAAATCCAACTTGATTATGATTTATTATTATTTTTTTATATAGTCCTGGATTTTGGGGGCGAGTATTTGTTTAAGAATTTTGCACTTACGTTTTTGTGTGACATTGGCTTGTAGTAATATCTCTGTCAGATTTTGGTATTGAGATTTAATAAAATGAGTTGGGTTGTGTTTTTTGTTTTTTTTTTTAATTTACCTGTAATTGGTTTTTATAAGATTGGCTTTATTTCTTTCTTAAATGTTTGGTGGAATTCACTAGTGAAGCCTCTAATTTCTTTGTGCTTAAATTATGATTTCAGTTTCTTTAATAGTTATGAGACTGTTGGCATTTTTTATTACTTCTTTTATCGGTGTTTTTGTTGTCTCTAAATTTCCTAACATAGAATCATGAAGTTGCTTGTACTATCCTCTATATAGTGACATGCTCAGATTGTAAGTACACTGTATAATCTGTTTTAGAAAATGTGTATCAAAAAAGAAAAAAAAATGTGTATCAAGAACCAGAATGCTTTCATCACTCCAGTTATCTTTTTAAAGTCCCATAGCGTCTATACTGGTGTCTTCTCTCTTAAAAATTTCTGACATATGTTAAAAAAAAAAAAGAAGAAGAAGAAGATAGCAGGAAGGGAAAAATGAAGGGGGGGAAATCGGAGGGGGAGATGAACCATGAGAGACTATGGACTCTGAGAAACAAACTGAGGGTTCTAGAGGGGAGGGGAGTGGGGGATGGGTTAGCCTGGTGATGGGTATTAAAGAGGGCATGTTCTGCATGGAGCACTGGGTGTTATGCAGAAACAATGAATCATGGAACACTACATCTAAAACTAATGATGTAATAAGGTATGGTGATTAACATAACATAATAAAAAAAATTATAAAAAAAATCAATTCTTCTTTTTCCAAGGGCATTCCTATCAGAAACACTGTACTTGATAAAAAAGAAAAATGATGATTAAAAAAAAAGAAAAATTCCTGACATTGTTTATTGTGCTTTTTTCCCTTTATCACCTCACCAAAAATTAAAGAAGCATCTTTTAATGTTTTTCATCCTATCTGTATGTTTCTTTTCTATTTAATTTATTCTTTATTTTTCTTACCTCTTTCTTTAATTTGTTGATTTTTTTCTAACTTCTTGAGATAGGTGTTTAGTTCATGATTCTTAGTCTTTTCTAATATATGCATTTGAAGTGATCAGATTCTATCTCACCAGAATTTTGGCTGCATTCCACACATTTTATATGTAGCATTTTCCTTGTCATTTGGTACAATGTATTTCTAGTTTTCAGTATGATTTCTTCTTTGACTCATGAGTTATGTAGAAGTTTTTTCCAAATACATGGGAATTTTCTAGTTATATTGTTATTAATTTCTAGCTCAGTTGCTTTATGGTTTGAGGATTTCTTCTGTATGATTTCAGGTGTATGAAGTTTGTTGACCCAAATGTGATCAGTTTTGGTAAACATTTCATTTGGTTTTGTATCCTGTAGATATTAGATATAGGCCATTAGGTCAAATTATGTGGTTTTTGTTTGTTTTTCTATTAGTTACTGAGAGAATTGTGTTTAAAATATTTTTCTATATTGTGGTATCTTCCTCATCTCTGGTTTTGTCAGATTTTACTTTATGTATTTTTAGAGTATATCATTAGGTGCCTAAAAACTTAGAAGTCATATATTTCCTACAAATGAAACTTTAATGATTTTGGGGGGCCCTAGGTTCTTAAAGTGGGTTCTTAAAGTGTGCTTCACCTAATAATAGTGCATCTATTCCAGTTTTCCTTTGGTTATTGTTATATGATGTATTGTTTTTGTCCTTCTATTTTCAGTTTTTCTTTATCCTTATGTTTTAGTTCTATTTCTTATAAATAGCTTATGTCTGTTCGTTTTTATGTTTGGTATAACAGTCATTTAATTTGAACATTTAGTCCATTTATAGTTTATGTATTCACCAGTAAAATAGGCTTTTCTAGTATTTCTGCTTATTCCATGTGCTCTATTTCTTTTTTCTCCTTAGTTTCTTTCAGATTGAGAGTTTTTTTATAATTCCATTTTCCCTATATTAGCTATCTATCTATCTATCTATACACACTTTTCTTTTTTTTAAGATTTTTTAATTTTTAAGTAATCTCTACACCTAACATAGGGCTCAGACTCACAACCCTAGGATCAAGAGTTGCATGCGCTACCAACTGAGCCAGCCAGGTGCCCCTTAAATTAACTATATACTTTATTACAGTTTTTTTTAGTGATTATCCTAGAGATTATAATATGCATTTCTGAATTGCAAAGACTAATATTAACTGGTATATTTTATTCACCTACCAGACAGTGCAAAAACATTAGAACAGTGCTTCTCAAATTTTATCATATATAAAAGATTCACCTGGAGAATTTGTTGAACCATTAATTCCTGGGTCCCATCCCCACTGCCCGATTCGGTAGGTATATGGTCTGGTCCAAGAACCTGCATTCCTAGCAAGCTCCTTGCTGCAGTCTGCATACCACCGTTTGGGTAGTACTGACCTTAGAATTTGCTTCTGTTTATCCTCATCTCAGCCTAAATGGCTGTTACTTTGTATTTTAGATTTCTCTATATTTTAAACCCCAGAAGTTATTCTCCTACAATACAATCATTATCTATCTATAAGATTTAGATTTGCTTACATGGTTACCCTGCATTCTTCCCTGCATTTCTGGGCTTCCATATAGGATCATTTTCCATCTGCCTAAAAAGAATATCATTTAATTTTCCTTAGTGTAAGTTTACTAGTAACAGTTTTTTTCAGTTTTTCTTGTCTGTGAGTGTCTTTATTTTACCTGCATTATTAGGTATAATTCATGCATAAAATTTACCATTTTAACCATTTTTAAGTATACAGTTCAGTGGCATTAAGTACATTCACAGTGTTGTGCAATTGTTCATCTCCAGAACTTTTTCATTATCCCAAACCGAAACTCTGTACCCATTAAACAATAATTCTCTCTTCTTTCCTCTTTCCAGCCCCTGGCAACCTGTATTCTATTTTCTATCTCTATGAATTTGCCTATTCTAGATACTTCAGGAATCATACAATATTTTTCCTTTTTGTACCTGGCTTATTTCACTTTGTATAATGTTTTCAAGTTTCATCCATGTCATAGCATCTATTAGAATTTCCTTCCTGTTAAGATGGAAGAATATTCCATTGTGTGTGTGTATGTATATGTATACAAACACACCTATATGTATACATACACACACACACCATATTTTGTGTATCCATTCATCTGTTGATGGACATTTGGCTTATTTCCAGCTTTTGATTATTGTGAATAATGCCTCTGAACATTGATATACAGGTATCTGTTTGAATCCCTGCTTCAATTCCTTTGTGCATATGCCCAGAAGTAGAATTTCTGGATCATATTGGTTGTTTGTGTCTTAAGACAGTGGTATGTTTTATTGTGTCAAACTCAAAAGGGTTGCTGAGAAGAAAAGCTTCAAAGCATACAGTTGGCTCAAAAACATATGAGCTTCATCCACTTGGGGTCAAGCCGCATTTGACAGGGTGGATTCAGAGCTTCCTTATGCAAAACTGTGAAGTATAAAAGCCACATCTATGCTTAGTTAACTTTCAAGAGGCAATAGTAGTTTTTCTTAGAATTGCCCTCATGGAGGGAAGTCTAGGTGCAGTTTGTGAGCTTTAAGCTAAAGTTTTTCAAGTGCTTATCATGGGTAGATGTTTTGAGTCTTCTAAACTTTGTGGTTTTAAAAAACATTACAAATAAATATTTTAGCTTCTCTGAGGTTTTTAGTAGACCCTTTTAGTTCTAAAAATTTGTGATTGGCATGTGATATGTAATGAGCAGCTATCCTCACTAATTTGCTATGCATTCATTTAAATTTCCTCCAGAACTTTAGATTGTTGTGTTTTGTTTTCTTTTTACCAAACAGGATTTGCCCAATAACATGATCCATCAGGTGCCAATTAAATCACTCCCTCAAGAGTGGCTTTGGTGTGAAACATGGTGTGATGATGCCTCTAAGAAAAGGGCCAAAACGATAGATTTGGTAAGCTCTCTGTGATTCTTTTCTGCCTCTTAGTCCAGTGTGGTTTACAACTAGATCATTATTAACACACAGAATCTTATTTAGTCTTCTCTGTGGTTGTGCAGCAGGTTGGGGATTGCAGCATGTCTTACATCCATAGATCTCTGCTGCTTGCAGCAGGCAGCCAAGTCCTCTAGTGTCTGATGGGGCTGTTTTCACTACTTAAAATCAGTGAAGTTACTACTTCTCTTATGGGATTATCTCTGTGCCTTGTGATTTTACCACAGGAACTTTCTTTTCCTGCTTTCCTGTCACTCCCTACAACTTCGTAGAAGCTTTGTGGGACCCACTAGCACATTGCTTCTGCTAATCTGTCATTTGGTTCCTCAGTGTTGTTCTTTTTGTTCAGTTGGGATTTATAACCCAAGAATAAACACACCTTTGAATTCCGAATAATGTGCCCTGTCTTCAGCTTGGTTGAAATAATGCGATTTGGGTTTTCACAGTGTAATAATCCAATGACCAAAGAGCCTAAGCTGGAAGCAGCTGTTCGAATTGTCCCAGAGTGGCAGGACTACGACCAGGAGATCAAGCAGCTACAGACCCGCTTCCAGAGGGAGAAGGAGATGGGAATGCTGGACAAGGAGAAGACAACACAAGAGTCACGCTGGGAAGGTAGGTCCAACCTTTGGCCTTAGGGAAGTACTTATTCGAGTTTATGATTGGTGTTTATTGCAAAAACAATAGAATAATGAATAAAATGAATCTCAGCCCTTCTATCTTGACATCAACCAGTGTATATTTTTTTCTTTTTTAGTTGGCCTTCTAAATGGTATGTATTAATACAATTGCTGCCCTCTTTTCTTTTCTTTGCCCTTTTTTTTGATTAAAGGTGCTTTAATTGAGATTACTGTTATTTAGGCTTGTGAGTTTTGTATAGATAAGGCAAGCAAGGAGTCTTCTGGTGTGTTGGTGGCCTGCCTGGGCATAAGGCTCTAGGTCCTTACCTCCATCTGACAAGCCTGATGTTATTTTGGGGATCTCTTGTCAGATTCCCTGGTTTTTTATTAAATCTCTCCAGGTACTAGTAAATGAACACATTTAGGATCAAGACAAAGTACATACTGATTTGAAAAAAGTGTTCTTTTAAAGAAGCATACTGGGGTGGAGAATGGAGTGTTTGTATTTAATTTAGGCTAAGAATAGAAGGGACTAAATCTTCATGTAAAATTTTCCCTACTCTGTGTACATCTCAAATGGTGTGCAGTTGACAAAAATCATTAGAGTACAAAAGTGACCTTTTTAAAACTATTAATACTGAGATGTGGATTTTTAACATTTATTCAGCTCAAAACTAATTCTAAAAAAGGAATTACAGAACATGGATCTTGAGTGATTCACCTATCCATCCTGAAGACTGTACCATGATGTATCATGGCCAAGAGGCTGAATATTTAGGATAAAAATAATTGAAATTCACTAGTGAAACCTGAAGGGTTTCTGTCGATACATGGGTAAAGAATGTAGACACACTGTTCAAATAAGAGGAAAACACAAATAATAAGTGGAGTTGAGGAAACAATAATTACATTAAAGGAATCTGTCATTAATATATACTCCATTGAGAAAATACGCATATTGATACTGATAATGCTATTTGTTGGGGAGTTGGTGAAGAAACAGCTCTGGGTCTACCTTGCTGGAGCTTTGTACATTACAACAATCCTTGTTAAAAAGCAATAAATTGGGGTGCCTGGGTGGCTCAGTTGGCTAAGTGTCTAACTCTTTTTTTTTTTTTTTAAGATTTTATTTATTTATTTGAGAGAGAGAATGAGATAGAGCATGAGAGCGGGGAGGGTCAGAGGGAGAAGCAGACTCCCTGCTGAGCAGGGAGCCCGATGTGGGATTCGATCCCAGGACTCCAGGATCATGACCTGAGCCGAAGGCAGTCGCTTAACCAACTGAGCCACCCAGGCGCCCCTAAGTGTCTAACTCTTGATTTTGGCTCAGATCATGATGCCAGGGTTGTGAGATTGAGTCAGGCTCTGTACTGGGTGTGGAGCCTGCTTAAGATTCTCTCCCTCTCTCTCTCTCTCCCTCCGCCCCACCCCCGCCACTCTCTCTTAGAAAAAAAGGGCAATAATTCAGCTGTCAGGAACCATTAACATGTTTATTCCCTCAATAATTCCTTTCTTGAGAATTTACCTTAAAAAATAAGTCCATACAAGAAAAAAGTCATATACATGGAGAAATTTATTATTTATAAACCAAAAGCATTAAAAACAGTTTAAACATCCAAGAATAGAGAATGGTAAATGAGCTGCACTTTTTTTTTTTTTTTAAAGATTTTATTTATTTATTTGACAGAGAGAATAGCGAGAGCAGGAACACAAGCAGGGGGAGTGGGAGAGGGAGAAGCAGGCTTCCTGCCGAGCAGGGAGCCCGATGTGGGGCTTGATCCCAGGACTCTGGGATCACGACCTGAGCCGAAGGCAGACGCTGAACGACTGAGCCACCCACGCGCCCCATGAGCTGCACTTTTACTTAGGGAAATGTTTCTATGTTATTAAGCGAAAAAAGAATCCTGACTAAAAATATATGTGTTTTTATCAGAAGTAAATATTGTATTTGTGAAAACAGTTCTGCTAGAGTATGCAGGTAGTTTTCAGTGTTTTTAAAAACAAAAAGGCCTTTTTAATTTTGTTTTTGTTTTCAAAATATAATACAAGCACACCAAATCAAAGCTCCTAAAATTATAAAGAGAGATAAAAGGGAGGTAGGGCCATAATTAATAAGTTACAATGTCGGGGGAAAAAATCCAGGCTGGATTTTTGTAACTTGAAGGTAAACTATTTTATTTTCAATTGTTCTCCTTTTCCATAGGACCTCAGAAACGAGAAGAGTTATGATCTTCATTCACAAGGGGATAGGAAATTACACCATTTGAAAAACACTTTTTATATTAAATGCTAGTTTTTTCTGATCTGTCTTTACAACTGCTGATAAACTGGCTGGGCAGGTGTGCCACACCTTTTGATTCTGAGCATTTGATTTTGACTTCTGCACACCAGTGGGCTCTGGATCTTTGGAGTTAAGGCTCTATTGGATTTGTACCTCAGAGGAAGACAAGTGGCTGATCTTTTGAGACTCTGTAAAGAGCAGTCTTCTAACCAGAAGGGAAAATGGCAAAGGCAACTGGAAGGAAATGAGTCCTGTGGTGCCCACACTCAAGAGCACATACATGCTGCACCGCCACAGGAAGCCAACCAGCTAGAGCCACCGTGTTCTTCCTTACCTCAGTTTACTGGCAGCGGAGCTCAGTCTGCAGCCTGCGCTTTGGTGGCAGAAGCTTCTGGGTGGCAGAAGCCTTGTCCAAGGTCCACACACCTTGAAGTTTATGCCATTGTGCTCCTGTGTCCTTTTGTTCTCTTCCCCAGCATTAGGTTCATTGTCGAATTGAAACCCAACCAACAATCATGTGTCTTCGGGGTTGGCTTGTGGCAAATTAATTTGGGGAACAGGATGGGTGGGTTGGGGTGAGGGTAGGGAAAATACCAGGAGTAGGAGAACTCTGAGGTGTTTGGGGGGGAGGTGAGGAAGACAGAAATTGGCCATTCTCTTTTATAAACCATTAGTACCATGTGACTAATTTGAAATGAAAACGATTCTTATTCCCCACCCAGCCCCAGTAAACTTTTTAGGTAATTGTTTTGTAAACAATTTTTGTATTTGTGAAAGTCTTTGCTTTTTCTTCCCACTTTCTAAAAAAATGTCTGTTATTGATTTCCTTACTGGATACAGCCATAGTGAGCCCCTCTGGCTATCCATCTCACAGGGCTCGGGGCTCCCTCAGGAAGGTCACGGCATCATCCATCCCTCTACTCCTGGGGAAGGAGGGGGGTTCCTCTCTCAGACTCAGGCAAAGTTGGCTTTGACTTTTCTCCATGAAGGACTCCCAGAGCTGAGAACAGGAGAGGTGTTGACTGTGTAATTCGTGTTTCTCTGCACACTGTTCTATATTCCTTTTAGTTTAGCGCTGTGAGTTGCCTTTGGTTTGCCAAAATTGCTGGTGCACCACCTGTTCTGACTGCACGTAATCACATCTTGAAGCAGCATTAGCACTTTAGTCACTGCTTTTAGTGTCTTTAGCAGCACAGAACAGACCTTCTGGAGTAGCCTCTCCTGGTGAGTAGGCAACGTGGGACGCACCCGCAAGGGAGTCTTCTGGTGTGTTGTTGGCTTGCATGAGCGTGAGGCTCTCGGTCCTTCCCTCCATCTGCCCAGGCTGCAGGGTACAGCCGCGAGAGCACTCCCATGGACTGCACCTCCTTCCGGTGCAAACTGTTTTTGTCTCTAATATTTTTGCCTCCTTTCTAAAAATGTGAGGAAGGGCTGCAGATGGATAGCCGAATCCTTACTCTTCCATGCCAGGGAACATTGATTTGCAGTCTTTTTTAAAAATGAAAGTCTTATGACAAATATTAATTAATTTTTTCCATATTCACATAAGCAAAGGTTAGCTTAGGAGTCAGTCTGAAGGAGCTTTTCATTTTGCTTTTATAATTAAATTAAAAATTGGGAAGAGCGGAATTCAAAAGATTTTTAGATAAATTGATTCAAGACTGAAAGGTCCCTCAGAATCATTGCTGTTGACAAAGGCTGTAGCTTGAGTTCCCCCTGCCCTGCTGCCCACCTGGTCAGAGCAACTGAAGGGATAGAATCAATGAGAGCAAAAAACATTTTTTCAGCTTCATCTTAGATTTAATTAAACCTTCAGAGAGGCTGCTGCTACCACTGTTTCAGTCTACAACCGTAAACAGAATTGTGCATTTTTCAAGTTTATTTTCTGGGAGATTGAGCAAGAAATACTAAAGTCATTGGAGTATGCTTTTTAGATGCTGGTTCCCTTGGGACATGGAACAGGCCCCCTTTCTTCATGTCTTTCCACCAAATGTCTTAGGCATATTCCATGTGAGGAAGGTGCAGTGTGAAATCTGTTCTCTGTATAGTATTCGTGTCCTCACTGCCCTTATCCATCACCACCCTAAACATAAGTCTTACCAGTAGTTGAATCTTTGTAAGACCCAATTTACTTCTGAAGTAATCTAGGGCCTTCCTTCCTTCCTTCTCTTGGTTCATGTGTCATCAGCATCTTTCAGGATGAACCTCTAATGCCCTAGGAAATGATAATACCACTAAAATTTGGTCGTGGTCAGCTTTGTCTGTGTCTCTATTGCGTGAAAGCAAATTGTGACCGAAAAGATAGATTTTTTTTTTCCCAAGAAGCAAGAGCTCATTGCACTAAAATGCTCAAGCTTCTGGAAACTATTCACAGTGCATTGTTTTTAACCATCATTTATTTATATATATGTAATGGAGTTTTTTTTCTCTCATCATGCCATAATGGAAAATTTTCTTTCTGAATCAGTGCCAGAGTGATGTAAAATAATGTGACATGTCAGAGTGACATGGAACAGTGTGAGTTTTTATGTTCTATGAACAGTGGTATTTGATTGAGATCAAAACCCATGCACACAGCCTGCTGCCGGAGCTGTGGGGACATGGCTATGTTCGTTTTAAAATTGTACTCAATAATTACCACACTGAGAATGATGACACATTAGTTTTCCATAAGGTTGATAAAGTGTAGAATCTCAAAATGTGGCATTTCAAATGGAAACATACAGATATTTGCTTACCTACTACACACACACGCCTCATGGCAGGCCCATGTGTTGTATGAACTCAGCTTGTGGGAGAGCAAAGATTAAGAAATCATTTCCAGGAACGGAGCTTAATGAACTCTGCTGTCCTCAAGTCCTCATATTATGAACTGTGTTGAGGCTGTGCTTGAATGAACAACTTTTGTTTGGTTCCAGTAACTCAGTCCCTGAATGAAGGGCCGAAAGCTAGGGGTGGCATTACAGTTTTCAGAAGAGACTGGCCCAGGTAATAGGAAGGAAATCCCAGTTTCCTTTAGCTGGGAGTTATATTTGAAGGACACCAAAATTTGGAATAAGACACCGCCCTCCTAGCAATGAGTAAAATTATTCCCCTTACCCACATCTACCCTAGGAGTAAATTTGGGTACTTAAAAGCAGTCCTTTTCTAAAATTGCCATGAGTGATTAAAAGAAATAATTCAACTCAAGAGTTACAAGGGAATTTCTAGTGCATTTTTAAAAATACAATGTTAGTGGAATGGCATCAAATTTCATGGAAATGGAAATATTTTGGTAAAGTCACCTAACAGAAACTGTTGGTAACAACAAAGGGAAGGTGCATTGTGTGCAAAGTTATTTAAATATCTATTCCATTGTTGTGTGATTTTAATAATGTTTTAAGTATTTGATTTTATGGGGATATTTTTGTGGGATGATAAGAGTTAAAAATAGCTATCGTGTCTAGTTTGGTGGGATGACATTTTTTACTTCAATTCATGTTTTGCCTGCCTTAATGTAGTGGGGGAAGATCTCAATCATGACTTTGGTAATTACCTGATTGAATTCAAGCTAATTAATTCTTCATTAACTCAGGTTGTAATTGATATTTCAAGCTCTCTGGAGGATACCAATTTCTCTTTCGTTTGGTATTTGATCTCTTGATCTAATACAGAAATGACACTTCTGGGTAGCAGTGAGTCAGTGCATGGAGTAGGGGATCTCTCCTCTTCAGGGTGCCATTGAGTGCTGAGAGTTTATAAAAAGAAACAACAAAATCAGCTTCAAGCAGCTGCATGCTCCCCAAAAGTAGTGCATTAAGTTTAAACTCCCTAATAATGATTTTGCAAGCAAGAGGCTATCTCCTGAGTCTTAAATGACCTAGCAACACAGAGGCCAAATGTGGAAGATTTAAGAGGAAACAAGTTAGGGTATTAGCTAAGACCATCCCACCTGTAATTTATGCATTGCCTTACTGGTCACCATTTAGATTTCCAGAGAAGGGGTATAGTTCCTCTTCAGAAATAAAAGTAGCAAAATCTAAGGTCAACAACTTGAGCAAAAGATTACCGAGTACCATGTTTTCCAACCAGTTATCCTTGGTAATACCAAGGTAAACATAGAAAAATGAAAAATGTTAGAGTTTTTAAAGAAAACTATGTATTAGAAAACCTTCTTTATAACTATTCTGTTTTACTGTAATCCTGTTTCATCAAATGCAACATAGGTCCAGGTGCTGCCCCTTGCTTGGGAACAAGCACTGGGGCTCTAAATGTCTGCAGAGCCCTCTGCACCTGAAGTAAACTGAGAATGAATTTCCCGGTACTGTAATGAAAATAAGGTCTGCTCAACACAATAAACTTTTTCTTGTCTTCTTTAAAACTATCTGGTCAGTCATTCAGCTTTTATGTTTAGGAAGGACGTAATCATTAGAGCTCAAAGTTCCACCCTTTCATCTGAAGAAGCAGGCCTAGACAGGAGGAGAGCTTTACCTGAATGTCTCCTCTTGTGTTGGAGCTGGGTCCAGTTGCTGCCAATTCTCTGGATTCTCACAATAGCACCCATGCCTCTTCAAGGTCTCCAGCCTTGGGAAACTGCCATAGGTGGGGTCTTGTAGGCATCTGCCCTAGGAAGGCTAACATAATGAGAAGGATGGCATAGAATTTGAATATTTTGCCCATTCTCTGAGCTCCTACTCAGGGGCTAGACTTGAAGATATAGTTCCTGACATTCACGTGCTCATTGGACACTGCCAGCTAGTGTAACGAGTGCTCTTGCTGAGGTGGAGGTCAGGGAGTGGGACCTGGTGGCTGTGACAAGGCAACAGAGGGCGCCTAAGGTAGAAGAGAGGAGGGATTTATTTGGTGGTCAGGAAAAGCTACAAGTGATCCTTAAATTGAAGCCTGAGGAATAAGTAGGAGTTATCCACGTAGGATGCAGGAGGCAGGGAAGGAGGGAGGAGCAGGAGCTACTGTATCTCATTTAGGGAGCTGCAAGTGAACCTAAAGTTATAGCCAGGAGAGAAGTTCTGAGGCGGGGATCTGAGTTTGATCCCAAGGCCACAAGAAAGCCTGAGTGGTTTTTAACTGGGTACCAACATGAAATTGGCTTTTTCTTGTAATGAGCTTTTTACTGGCAAATAGCACATATAGACCCAAGTACACAAACACATCTTGATGGATTTTCAAGGTGAAGATTTGTGTAACCATTACTGAGATAAATAAAAGAAAGTTGAATTTTATTTTAAATAATATTTAAACATCTTACTACCATCTGGCTTCCTGTAATGACAAGAGTGTCTTGTATCAGACAAACCCTCCTATCGATAATTATACACATTTTTGAAATGCACTGGAAAGTGACCAAGACAGGCAAAAACTAGAGGGGACTCTATCCACTGAAAGAAGAGTAACACATTGGATAAGATCCACACTTAAGTGACTATTCCTCATGTGGCCCACAGGGAATAAAACAAAGTGGCAATCTCATGAGGCTGAGGAGCCAAGTCAGAATTCAGGGCTGTTGGAGCAGTTTGGAAACTGAAGGGGGAAATCCCAGAAAGGAGGAAACTACAGAGCCTTGAGTTTGCCTGACACTCCCCTTAAATCCTTGGCTGACTCCTAAATTATGCATGAACTGGGTAGGATTCCAGGGAGCCCAACAGAAAGCAATGACTGGAAGGCTGGAAATGCTCAGCTGAGATTTCAGCAGATGTCTGGTGCTGGGGAGGGAAAGTTTGGAATTTATGTCCCACCAAGTTTGGAGATGTAAATATTTGGGGCTTTTCATTGAAAACCTAGTAGGTCATGCCATAGATGAGAACCACAGCTCAGAACTCAGGTCTAGGCCTGAGGACTAAGAGCAGAACTAAAACAGACCCACTCTAATAAAGCCTAAAATCAAGACTTCAGAGAATCAGGGTGATCTGCTAGTGACTTAACGGTCTACTAAACCAAACTCAGCGATTCAGCATCTCTACAACATATTATCCAGAATGTCCAGTATACAATTACAAATCAGGAGACATAAAAAACAGGAATGCATGACACATAACCAAGAAAACAAAAACAGACCCACAAATAAGCAAGATGTTAACATTATTGAATAAGAATTTTAAAATAATAAATACCTTAAAGGATCTATAGGAAAGGATAAATACCAAGGATGAAGATGTGGGGAATTTTAGAAGAGACCTACAATTAAAAAAAATTAATTTCATAGGAGGGCTTAAATGATTAAACACTGCAGGGGTGCCTAGATGGCTCAACTGGTTGTGTCTGACTTGATTTTGGCTCAGGTCACAATCTCAGGGTTGTGAGATTGAGCCCCATGTTGGGCTCTGGGCTGGGCATGGAGCCTGCTTAAGATTCTCTCCCTCTCAAAAAAAAAAAAAAAAAAGTCTGTAAAAGAGTAAACACTGCAAAAGAAAGGGTCAGTGAACTTGAAGACAGGTTAATAGGAATTATCTAAATTGAAGAGCAAAGAGGGGAAAAAGATAAATGAACAGAATTGTAATAACCTATGAGGCAATAGTAAACAATATAATGCTAAGTGGAGTCTTAGATGAGTAAGAGAAAATATTCGGAGGAAAAAAACATGGAAAAATTTTGGGAGAAATACTGGCAAATTTTTTTTTTCAAAATGTGATTAAAAATATCAACTCATGGATCCAAGAAACTCGGTGATCCCCTGTAATGTAGTTTCTTAAAAATTCTGTCTATACCTAGTTTTGAGGTCCTGGCTAGGGACTAATGAGTTATCTTAAGCATCCAATTAAGTTCACACCCTCAACCACTTTACTGGCTGGACATGCACACTGTGGGCCACTATACACCCACCCTAATCACCCAAGGCCAGATACCAGACAGCCAGTGACAGCTCCTATGCTCCAGAGCCCACTGTAGTTCTTCATATTAGCGAGTCCTAATCCAGCTTTCCCTTCCTTGCCCATTCATTCCTGGGGAAATCACAATAAAGATTCTTGCCCCCAGGTCTTACCTTGCCTTTTTCCTCAAGACCAACCTTAATGTTTCCCCTGAGTGATCCTGCATGGTGTGACCTGTGAGCATCGCAAAACTGTGACACTCTTCAGGTTTCTAACTATATGTCACCCCATCCCCCCAGAAGCAGGATAAATATAAAGGCCACACCTTAGGCACATCTTAGTCAAATGCTGAAAACCAGAGATAAAGAAAATCTTTTAAAAGTAGCCAGGAAGGGGCACCTGGGTGGCTCAGTCAGTTAAGTGTCTGCCTTCAGCTCAGGTCATGATCCCAGGGTCCTGGGATCGAGCCCCTCATCAGGCTCCCTGCTCGGTGGGGAGCCTGCTTCTCCCTCTCCCTCTTGTGTGCCACTCCCCCTGCTTGTGCTCTCTCGCTCTCTGTCAAATAAATAAATAAAATCTTAAAAAAAAAAAGTAGCCAGGAAAACAAGACACATGATACACAAGAACAATCATAAGAATGATAGCTGACTTTTCAACAGGAAAAAAAGAACAGATGACAGGGAAATAACATTTTTAAAGTGCTGAAAGAAGGGAAAGCTGTTTTAGTGTTCTATGTGTGGGAGAAATGTTCTTTGAAAATGAAAATGAAATATAATCATTTCAGAGTAGCTGCAAAAAGAATTCATTCCCAATAGATCTGGACTATAAAAAATGGTAAAGGTTCCTCAGACTAAAAGGGAAATGATGCCAGATAGAAATGCAGAGCCACAGGAAAGAATGAAGAGCACTGAAAATAGTAAATATGTGGGTAAGTATACTATTTTTTTCTTTAAGAGACTATTGATTGCTTAAAACAAAAATGATACCTATAATAATAATACCTACATACATATAGAAGTAAAATATGTGACAATTTCACAAAAGATGGGAGGTATAAGATTCTTACTTATATGTGAATTGGTATGTAATGCAAGATAAACTGATAAGCTGAGGGAGCATATTGTTTTCTCTAGAGTACATTAAAAAAACAACAACAACACAGTTATAGCATCCCCCCACCGATGGAGATAGAATGCAATGCTTACAATTTTTTAATTAAAAAGAGGGTGAAAATCAATGAACCCAATAGAGGCAGGAAAGGAGGAACAAAGGAACAAGTACAGAGGAGATAAATACTAAACAAATAGCCAAATAGCAGACTTTAAACTGAAAAACATCAAGATTTGCATTATATATTAATAGTCTTAACTACTTTAAATAAAAGGCTGAGATTTTTAAATTGTGTTTATTATTTTAGAAATAATTTATAAGGGATAAAAATAAATAAAAAGAATAGATAGGTTGAAATTAAGAAATATACCACACAAACATAAGAAAACTGGTGTGGCTATGTTAATATAAGACAAAGTGAACTTCAAGACAATGAGTATTACCGCAGGATAAGAAAGGACCTTCTGTAATGATAAAAATCAATCAAGAAGACATTAGCAATCCTAAATATGTATTCACCTAATGACAGTCCTTTAAAATGTATTTGGGTTCAGTTACCCCATGGAGTCAATGACTAAACTGGAAAAAGCTATTGGAATAAATTATTTTGGAATTTTGGAACACATTTGGACACTTACAACAACCAGAGTAGTGCTTCATGGAGAGGCTTCTGAACTTGTGTGAGTGGCATGCATGAACCAACTACCACTTCCCATTTTGGGGGCACAACTTTGGCTATGGGAAAAGCAGCCTGTGTTCTTGCTTGGAGTAGTTGGCTGGTGCCAGTGTGGGCAGAGGTGATCTTGTCCTCAAAATATTTGGATTTGTGCATCTGAGCTGGTCTAGTGACACCTGAGGAACTGGCACAGATACTTGCATTGGTTTTGGCCCTCAGTAGCAGTGGCTTATCCTGGTGTCATCTATCAGAAAATTTAAAGACAGGCCCCTCTTTTTTTCCTTGTTGGAGATGGACATTTAAGGAAATTGTTCTCGGTCCCTGCTTGACTACAGAGATAATGGGGCAGAAACTTCAGGGACCACACACAACAAGGAATGCATACTTTGCAAAAAATAGTTTGGGAAAGTCACAAACAGATGGCTTCATCCTCAATAAGTAAAAATCACCAATCCTTGAGGACTGGGAGAATCAGATTTCCAAAGTAGACATATTATAATACCCAGAATGTCCATTTCTTTAAAAAGAAAAGTTAAAAAACATACAAGGAAATAGGAAATATGGCTAATCACAGGGGGAAAAAATTGACAGAAACTCTCCTTGAAAAAGTCCAGGCATTGGTATTATTAAAGACATTGTATATGTGCTGCCAAAGTGAGCACGGAATTATTAAAGACATTGAATCAACTGATTTATTATGCTCAATGAATTAAATGAAGCCATGGACAAAGAGCTAACGGAAATTAGGAAAATGACATAAGAACAAAATGAAAAAATATTTTTAAAAAGATAGAAATTATAAAAAGGAACCAAATCCTGGAGCTCAAACGTACACTAAGTGACGTGAAACATTCACTGAAAGTATTCAAAGGCAGATATGAGCAGGCAGAGAAAAAGGATCAGAGAATTAAAGACTAAGAGAGTTGAAATTATTCAGTCTGGGGAGCTGAAAGAAAAATGAAGAATCTGAGGGACCAATGGGACACTCTCAAGTGTAACAATATATGCATCATAAGAGTCCTATGAAGAGAAGAAAGTGCAGAAAAAGCATTTGAGGAAATGATGGCCATAACCTTCCCAAATCTGTTGAAGGACATGAATCTACACATCCAAGAAACTTAATGAACTCAAAGCAAGATAAATTCAGAGATCCACACCAAGACATATAGTCGAATTGTTGAAATCAAAGACAGAATTTTGAAAGCAGCAAGAGAGAAACAATGAATCAAGTACAAGTTTAGATTAATAGCCAAATTCTCTCCAGAAACCATGGAAACCAGAAGGCAGTGAGATGACATTTATGTCCTTAAAAAAACACAAAATTCTCAACCAAGGATTCTATATCTGGCAAAGCTATCTTTGAAGAATGAAGGAGAAATTAAGATACTTCTAGATAAACAAAAGCTATGAGAGTTCATTAATAGTAGACCTGCCTTATGAAAAAATGCTAATGGGAATATTTCAGGCTGAAATGAAGACACTAGACAGGAGCTTCAAAGCCATAAGAACAAACATTGGTAAATGTAACTACATAGATAAATATGAAAACCAGTGTCATTTACTTTTAGTTTATAGCTCATCTTTTTTCCCTATATGATTAAAAAGGCAAATACATAAAACAATAGTTGAAAATTTATATTAATTAGTACAAATTGTATAAGGATATAATTGGCAAAATAATAGGGGAGGGACAGAATGTATACTATTGAAACCAAGTTGTTATTATTCAAACTAAGTTGCTATATAAGTTTAAGATGTTAATTGTAGTACCCATCATAACTACCAAGGAAATAATTTTTTAAATTTAAATTTTAGTTAGCATACAGTGCAGTTGGTTTCTGGGGTAGAATTCAGTGGTTCATCACTTGCATACAACACTCAGTGCTCATCACATCACAACAGTGCCCTCTTTAATACCCATCACCCATCTAGCCCATCCCCCACCCACCTCCCTTCATCAGCCCTCTGTTCTTTATCCTTAAGAGTCTCTTATGGTTTGTTTCCTTCTCTCCATTCCCCCCCCCCCCCATCCTGTATGGTCACCCGTTTTCTTTCTTAAATTCCACATATGAGTGAGATCATATGGTATTTGTCTTTCTCTGGCAGACTTATTTTGCTTAGCATAATACATTCTAGCTTTCCACGTCATTCAAATGGAAAGGTTTCATTTTTTGGATGTCTGAGTAATATTCCATTGTATATATGTACCATATCTTTGTCCATTCATTAGTTGATGGAGATTTGGGCTCTCTCCATAGTTGACTATTATTGATAATGCTGCTATAAACATTGGGGTGCGTGTACCCCTTCGAATCTGAATTTTTGTATCCTTTGCATAAATACCTAGTACTGCAATTGCTGGATCATGGGGTACTTCTATGTTTAACTTTTTGAGGAACCGCTACACTGTTCTCCAGAGTAGCTGCACCAGTTTTCATTCCCACAAATAGTGCAAGAGGGTTTCCCTTTCTCTGCATCCTTAGCAACACCCGTTGATTCTTGTGTCATTAATTTTAGCCATTCTGTGAGGCAGTATCTCATCATGGTTTTCATTTGTATTTCCCTGATGATGAGTGACGTTGAGCATCTTTTCATGTGTCTGTTAGCCATCTGGATGTCTTCTTTGGAAACGGGTCTATTCATGTCTTCTGCCAATTTCTTAACTGGATTATTTGTTTTTTGGGTGTTGAGTTTGATAAGTTCTTTATAGATTTTGGATACTAACTCTTTATCAGATAGGTCATTTGCAAATATCTTCTAGTCTATAGGCTGCTTTTAGTTTTGTTGATTGTTTCCTTTGCTGTGCAGAAGCTTTTTATCTTGATGAAGTCCGAATAGTTCATTTTTGCTTTTGTTTCCCTTGACTCTGGTGACATGTCTAATAAGAAGTTCCTACAGCCAAGGTCAAAGAGATTGCTGCCTGTGTTCTCTAGGATTTTGATGGATTCCTGTCTCACATTTAAGTCTTTCATCCATTTTTAATTTGTTTTTGTGTATTTTGTAAGAAAGTGGTCCAGTTTCATTCTTCTGCATGTTGCTGTCCACCTTTCCCAACACCATTTGTTGAAAAGACCATCTTTTTTCAGGGCACATGGGTGGCTCAGTTTGTTAAGTGACTGCCTTAGGCTTGGATCATGATCCTGGAGTCCTGGGATCGAGTCCTGCATTGGGCTTCCTGCTCAGCAGGGAGTCTGCTTCTCCCTCTGGTCCTCCCCCTCTCATGCTCTCTCTCTCTCAAATGGATATATAAAATCTTAAAAAAAAAAAAAAAGACTGTCTTTTTTCCATTGGATATTTTTTCCTGCTTTGTTGAAGAATAATTGACCATATAGTTGTGGGCCCATTTCTGGGTTTTCTGTTCTGTTCCATTGATCTATGTGTCTGTTTTTGTGCCAGTACCATACAGTCTTGATGATTACAGCTTTGTAATATAGCTTGAAGTGTGGAATAGTAATGCCTCCAGTTTTGTTTTTCTTTTTCAGAATTGCTTTGGCTATTTGGAGTCTTCTGGGGTTCCATACAAATTTTAGGATTGTTTGTTCTAGTTCTGTGAAAATGCTGGTAGTATTTTGATAGGGATTGCATAAAATGTGTAGATTGCTTTGGGTTGTATAGACATTTTAATAATGTTTGTTCTTCCAATCAATGAGCATGGAATGCTTTTCCATTTCTTTGTGTCCTCTTCAATTTCTTTCATAAGTGTTCTGTAGTTTTCAGAGTACAGATCTTTTACCTCTTTAGTTAGGTTTATTCCTAGGTATCTTATTGTTTTTGGTGCAATTGCAAATGGGATTGATTCCTTGATTTCTTTTTCTGCTGCTTCGTTATTGGTATATAGAAATGGAACAGATTTATGCATATTGATTTTATATCCTTTAACTTTGCTGAATTTATGTACTAGTTCTAGCAATTTTTTGGTGGAGTATTTCTGGTTTTCTATATAGTGTATCTCATCATCTGCAAATAGTGAAAGTTTGACTTCTTCCTTGCCGGTTGGATGCCTTTTATTTCTTTTTGTTGTCTGATTCCTTAGGCTAAGACTTCCAGTACTATGTTAAATAGTAATGGTGAGAGTGGTCATCCTTGTCTTGTTCCTGGCCATAGGGTAAAGACTCTCGGTTTTTCCCCATTGAGGATGATGTTAGCTATGGGTCTTTTGTATATGGCCTTTATGATGTTGAGGTATGTTCCATCTATCCCTACTTTGTTGAGGGTTTATCAAGGAAGGATGATATATATCATCAAATGCTTTTTCTGCATCTATTGACAGGATCATATGGTTCTTATCCTTTCTTTTATTAATGTGCTGTGTCACGTTGATTGATTTGTGAATGTTGAACCACCCCTGCAGCCCAGGAATAAATCCCACTTGATTGTGGTGAATAATTCTTTTAATGTACTGTTGAATTCGATTTACTAGTATTATATTGAGAATTTTTACAACCATGTTCATCAGGGATTTGCCTGTAATTCTCTTTTACTGGGGTATTTGGTTTTGGAATCAAGGTAATGCTGGCATTGTAGAAGGAGTTTGGAAGTTTTCTTTCCATTTGTATTTTTTGGAACAGTTTGAGAAGAATAGATATTAGCTCTTCTTTAAATGTCTGGTAAAATTCCCCTGGGAAGCCATCTAGCCCTGGACTTCTTTTGGTTGGGAGATTTTTGATTACTGATTCAATTTCTTTGCTGGTTATGGGTCTGTTCAAATTTTCTATTTCTTCCTGTTTCAGTTTTGGTAGGGTGTAAGTTTCTAGGAATTTGCCCATTTCTTCCAGGTTGCCCAGTTTGTTGATATATAATTTTTCATAGTATTATTTGTCTTTCTGTGGTGTTGGTTGTGATCTCTCCTCTTTCATTCATGATTTTATCTATTTGGGTCTATTTGGGTCCTTTCTAACTTTTCTTTTTGATAAGTCTGGCTGGGGGTTTAGAAATTTTATTAATTCTTTTGAAGAACCATCTCTTAGTTTCATTAATCTGTTCTACTGTTTTTTTTTTTTTCTGTATCCTTTATTATTTCTGCTCTAATCTTTATTATTTCCCTTCTTCTGCTGACTTCAGGCTTTATTTGCTGCTCCTTTTCTAGCTCCTTTAGGTGTAAGGTTCGGTTGTGTATTTGAGACTTTTCTTGTTTCTTGGAGTAGACCTGTATTGCAATATACTTCCCTCTTAGTACTGCTTTTACTACATCCCAAAGGTTTTAGTCTGTCGTGTTTTAATTTTCATTTGCTTCTGTGTATTTTTTATTTCTTCTTTGATTTCCTGGTTATCCCATTCATTCTTTAGTAGGATGTTCTTTAACCTCCATGAATTTGAGGTCTTTGCAATTTTTTTTGGTGGTTGACTTCAAATTTCATAGTGTTGTAGTCTGAAAATATGCATGGTATGCTCTTGATCTTTTTGTACTTGTTGAAGGCTGATTTGTGACCCAGTATGTGATCTTTTCTGGAGAATGTTCCATGTGTACTCAAAAAGAATGTGTATTCTGTTGCTTTAGGAGGAAATGTTCTGAATATATCTGTTAAGTCCATCTGGTCCAGTGTGTCATTCAAAACCATTGTTTCCTTGTTGATTTTCTGCTTAGATGATCTGTCCATTGCTGTAAGTGGGGTGTTAAAGTCCCCTACTGTTATTGTATTATTATCAATGAGTTTCTTTGTGTTTATTATTAATTGATTTGTGTATTTGGGTATTCCTGAGATCTTCTTGATGGATAGACCCCTTAATTATGATATAATGCCCTTCTTCATCTCCTTTTACAGTCTTTGTTTTAAAATCTAGTTTGTCTGATATAAGTATGGCTATTCCAGCTATCTTTTGATGTCCATTAGCATGATAGATGGTTCTTGACCCCCCTCACTTTTGATCTGTAGGTGTCTTTGGCTCTAAAATGAGACTCTTGTAGGCAGCATATTAGATGGATCTTGTTGTTGTTTTTTAATCCATCTGATACCCTGTGTCTTTTACTTTTGATCGCTCTTTCTATTATGAATGACAACCTTGCCAGATAAAGAATTCTTGTCTGCATATTTATCCCATGCAGCACACTGAGTATTTCCTGCCACTTTTACTGGCCTGCCAAGTTTCTGTGGACAGGCCTGCTGCGAATCTGATATCTCTTCCCCTGTAGGTTAAGGACTTTTATTCCCCTTGCTGCTTTCAGGATTCTTGTATGTGTAATTTTTGAATTTGAATGTGATATGCCTTGACAGTGGTTGGCTTTTGTTGAATTTAATGGAAGTTCTCTGTGCTTCCTGGATTTTGATGTCTGTGTCTTTTCCCAAATTATGGAAGTTTTTAGCTATAATTTCTTCACATAAACCTTCTGCCCCTTTTCCTCTCTTTTCATTTTCTGGGACTCCTGTGATACAAATGTTATAACATTTTAATAAGTCACTAAGTTCCTTAAGTCTACCTTCATGATCCATTATCTTTCTTTCCCTTTTCTTTTCAGCTTCATTATTTTTCATAATTTTATCTTCTATATCACTGATTTGCTCTTCTACTTCGTCCATCCTCATTTTTGTGGCTTCCATTTGTGTTTGCATCTCAGTTACAACATTTTTAATTTCAGCCTGACTAGATTTTAGTTCTTTTATCTCTGCTTTAAAGGATTCTCTAGTGTCTTCTATGCTTTTTTTCAAGCCAACTAGTATCCTTATAATCATTGATTTAAATTCTAGTTCAGACATCTTACTTATATCTATATTGATTAAATCCCTGGCTGTGAGTGCTACTTGTTGTTCTTTCTTTTGGGGTGAATTTCTCCATCTCATCATTTTGTTCAGGAAAGGAAAGAATAAAGAAAAAGCAAAAAACAATAAAAACCAAAAAAAATAAAGGCCCCCCCCCCCCCCCCAAACCAAAGGAACTAGACCCTGGGTGTGTTTTGTTTTGGTCTGCTTATTAAGACTATGTCAACGTCTAGTGCGTTGGGGTCCCTGGGTAAGGGTCTACGAAAT